>NW_022589724.1:19924328-20064604 GCF_004348235.1 Phoca vitulina | reverse complement strand
GGCGGGGGCGGGCGCCGGCGGGCGACGCTGCGGGGCCCCGCGGCCGCGGGCTCCAATGGCGAGGCCGGCGCGGCCCCCGCTAATTACATAAGCGGGACGTCAATAATTCGCGGGAAAACGCGAAAAAGATGGCGCCCCGCGCCCGGGGGGCCCCTTCCTGAGCGCCCCGGCCCCTCCCTCCCCCGCTTCCCCCCCTCCTCCCCGCGGCGCCCCCGCCCCGCCCCGCCCCCGCCGAGACCCCGACCCCGGCCCCACGGGCGGACACTCGGCCGGGCAGCCGCGGGCCGCGCGCAGCCGCCTCCGCCGCCGATGCGCCTGGTGGCCAGACTCCAAGTGGGACCGGCCGACACGCAGGCTCGCGGTAAGCTCAGCGGGGACTCCCCGCCACACGCTTCGCTCCCGGCACACATCCGTCTTTGCGAAATCTCCCCAGACTTCGGCGAACCGAGCGCCTCGGGGGCGGCGGGTGGGTGGGTGGTCGGGGTCCCGGGGAGCTGCGCGCCTGAGGCTGGAACGCGGGTGAGCGGCGTCTGCGGGACGGGGGAGCCTCGCCCGGGTCCCCAAGCCTTGGGGGGGGCCTGGGTGACAGGTCGCTGCTCCCTGGCCCCAAATCTTGACTTTTCCCGTTCGGGGGCGGGGGGGAGGTGGTGGCGGAGGTGGAGACCGACCCGGGCATTTGGGATTTTGCTCACGTCCGAAGTCAGGCTGCGGCAGGACTGGGACGGGGGGGGCAGGGGGGATGCTTGGCGTCGGAGCGACCGAAGAGAGGAGCGCTTGAACCCGATGGGGGTACCTCTGCAAGTTTTTTTTTTTTCCCTCCCGAACACCCTTTTTTAAAAAGCCAACGGCCGCCCTGGGAGAGGCCCTGGCGCATGAATCATCCTCGCTTCCTGCCCCCGCCCGGCCCCGCGCTCCGGGTGCCGCGGATTTGAACTGGACGCCGACGGGAACCCGCAAACAGGCATTTCTTTGCAGATGGGTTTGAATCAGCCAATCACAGCCCGCGGGGGCCCGCTCCGGGAGGATGGAGGCGCGGGGAGGGGGCCGCCACCCGGGGGCCCCCGCCCGGCCAGTGGGGGCGCGGCGACCGGGCCGGCTCCCAACGGCGCGGCAGGGGGAGGAAGTGTCAGTTTGTGAACCTGCCGCGGCCCCGGGGCCCAGGCCCGGCGGGCGGGGACTTCACAGCGCCCGGGAGCCAGGTGGCAGGGAGAAAGCTGGGATTCGGAGCGCATACCCTGCCCCAAGCCTGCGGTGCTCTGCCGTCCAGAAAAGGGCAGAATGGGGGTGTGGGGTGGAGGGGAACATGGCCCCAGTGTCGTCTGGGGAGCCAAGACCCCAACAGTGCCCTGTCCGCCCCAGGGCCACTGAACAGGCACACACATGTATTTAATTTCACATATCCATTGACACACTGCCGCAGACATCATGAAACACAATCTCACAAGGGTACACACGCACTGACACAGCAAAACACACGGGACTCTCTCCCTGTCTACAAATAATAAACACCAGGTGCCCCGTGCCATGGCAGAGAAGGAGGGGACCAGAGTAGGGGGTGCAGGGAACAGAGCAAGGCTGTGTTTGGCTGGAGAGTGTGTGGAGGGGCACAGAGCCAGGTTGAGCCCAGAGAGGGGAGGAGGGGGCCTTGGGGAAGGCTTCCAATGCCTGTGAAGACACTGCGGAGTCACAGAAGGATTCTGGAAGGGATTAATAAGAAAGGGAGAAATAAGAAAGAATTGGTGGCCCTGTGGAAGAGTCTGGTGGGGAGACAGGAAAGCAGGCAGTGACCTGCACTGGGTGCTGGTAGTCTCATTCCGCATCCCAGCACCCGGCATAAGTGAGCACAAGGCTCGGGAAACAGTTACTGAATGAATGAATGGCCCAAGCGAAAGAGAGGCCTGAACTCAGACCAGGACAGGGACGTGGAAAAGAGGGGCCAGATGCCAGAAATCCACTGGGCTTGAAGTTGGCCAACTGGCAACTCACTGGTTAGAGAAGTCTGAAGATGCCCAGGGTTTCTGGGGACCATTAGTGGTCCCATTAGCAGGAAGAAGAGAGCAGTAGGGCAGTAGCATGTTTTATAGGATGGTGAGAGAGACAGGTGCCGAGAAGGGTGGCTTGTGTTGACTTACCTGCTTGCAGCACATTCGCATTTGAATAGAAGCATAGAGTGAGTTTAAATGTCCCAGAAATGTGGTTTCCATTAAATCACCCCATAATTGAGAGCAGAAAGGGGGATTATGGAAGACATAGGTGGACCGTCTATACCCGTTCACAAACCACCTAGGAGTTTTCCTTCCTAGTTGAGTTTCCTCTGGCCAGATCTCAGGGCAGGGGTTGGGTGGGGGGAGTAGGAGGTTAGCGAAGACTTCCCGCTGCTCCCCTGGAGAAGACCCTCCACTCAGAGAACATGTTTCCTTAAGGGATAAAGCTTCAGGCTCCTAAGTTTGGGAGTTCAGGCCTCCTGGGCAGGGAGACTGCTCTGTGGTTGGTTGAGAGATTCGTTCTCTTTAGAAGGCAGCATGGTATGGGTGGGAAGAGAGCAGGGTTAGAGTCAGCCTATCTGATTATGAGCCTTGCCTTGGCCTCTGCCCCACTGGCCACTTTCCCTTGCCAAACCTCAGTTTCTTTGTCCATAGAATGGGAATAATAATGTCTCCCTCGCAGGGTTGTCACGAGGATCCCGTGAGATAATCAAAGTGCCTGGCCCATAGTACCATAGGCTGTGTAAGTGGTAGTCCCCTTCCTTTCCCAGATGGACTGCTGGAGCAGGGGAGCGAGGAGTAAAAACCCTCTTCTCTTTCTCTTCCAGCGTCAGGGGAAGCCGATGGAGAATCGCGCTCTGGATCCAGGGACTCGGGACTCCTATGGTGCCACCAGCCACCTCCCCAACAAGGGGGCCCTGGCAAAAGCCAAGAACAACTTCAAAGACCTGATGTCCAAGCTGACGGAGGGCCAGTATGTGCTGTGCCGCTGGACCGATGGACTGTATTACCTCGGGAAGATCAAGAGGGTAAACCTTTCCTCCCTGGCCCTAGTTCCCAGGTGCAGCCTCTGGCCTGGGCCTCCCTTCATGCCCCTCCTGCTCAAAAGATGACCGTGGAAGGAACCAGAACCTGCTTTTGCAGGTGCCATCCTTAGGGCCAACACCGTCCAACCAGGTCTTTAGAATAGAGCTCTGCGAGCCTACAGAACAAAACAAAATCAGGCTGGAGGTTATCTCAGATGACCACCTGGCCTGTGCTATCCTCTGCATTCCCACCAAGTTGTGGTCCCCTGGCCCCGGACTGCGGCCCCAGGGACTGGGCGCACGTTACCTCCGGAACTGCTGTCGTCCTTCCCCTTCCAGCCTAGCTCTGACTTCTGGGCCACAAGGAGCGGGTGTAATCCCTCTGTCCTGTGGGGACAAAAATAGGAGAGGAAGACCATGTCCCAGTGGCTTTTCCCCAGCCACTGTCTCATGTTGCCCCTCCCTCTCCGTGCCCCAGGTCAGCAGTTCTAAGCAGAGCTGCCTTGTGACTTTTGAAGATAATTCCAAATACTGGGTCCTGTGGAAGGACATACAACATGGTGAGTACTCCTGAGAGCTCAGGGCTCCCCTGCCCCATCCCTGGCCCTCTCTCCTCCTCGACTTCCATGTTTTTTCCTTCTCTCCTTCTCTCTGGTACTCCTGGCATCTGGCCTTGTCCATGGACCCCCATCCCCCCACAAGCCCACCTGAGGGGATAAGATGACTAGTTGTGTGTTTACATGGAAAGGCACTTCTGACATCCGTCATGCCCTTGATCACTCCGACGTCATGAGGGAGGCAGTCAGGTGGAGAAAGTGGCTTGGGAAGGTGCCGGGAGAGCTGGGATGGCATGTCATCCCCTGCTGCACAAAGCTGGGGATCAGTCTGGGGCTAGGAACGGGGGTGGAGGGGAGGGGCCCACGCAATCAAAACTGGCGCCCCTAGATGTGAGCACAGTGTGCCCTATCCACGTGTGAAGAAAACTAGTGGAAGCAGCCCTAGCCTAGGTGGGAAAGTCAAGAAAGCAGAGCTGGACCAGGCAGGGTGAAGATGGACATGCCTGGACGGAGCTGGACTGGCTTCGAAAGGGAGCCGGGTTGAGTGCCATCCCTGCACGCAGAGAGCTGACATTTTCCCACTCTGGCCACCACTCCGCCTTCCCACGGACACGACAGACACCACTCAGCAGTCCCAACACTCATACATTTCCAACATGGAGCTCCAAGTTTAGGTTCAGTAGATCTTGCACCAAGTTTCAGCTCTGCAGCTTGCTAGCTGCACGTCCTTGGGCAAGTGACACCACTTCTCTGAGCCTCAGTTTCTTCGTCCGAAGAAAGGAGGTGATGACATTAGTGACCTTGCGGGGTGGTGACATGAGACCCCAAGTATAGCACTCAGCCCAGCGCTACTGAGTTATAGGGAGGCACTTCCTAAAGAATTTGTTACTGTAAGAAAGGATTTCAAGGAGCCTGCCAAGTAGAGGCCACAGAACCCAGCCAGTTCGTAGAGGTTCCAAACCACCCCTGTCTCCAAGGTGTGGTGGCTGATCCAGACGTGGAGACTCTTCTCCAAGCCCCCCTCCCCCCGCACTCTCAATTTCTTCTACAAAGGTCTAAAGCGTTGAGGAGCTCCTCTCTTGAGTTGAAGGCATAGGGAGCCAGCAGGTGAAGAAAGATGCCTTAGCAGACATTTGAGTAGAGACCCACGGTGTGCCGGGGACACCGGATGTGCTACAGGGCTCACCTGGGGAACAGCTTGTCTCCCCAGCCAGATAACTGTGCCTCACAGGCAGGATGGTGCCCCTTTGGCATCACCCAAGTTACGAAAGCACAAGGCTGAGTAAGCTGGAGTTATTGATTACTTAATTAAGCTTACTACCTTATTGGCTGACATCAGTGGCTTACTTCCTTAAGCCAGTGAGGGCTTACTGCGACCCACAGTTGCATATTCAGGAATAAGAGGCAAGAGACCATGTATTCAACAGATGTGTCTTGAACACATTATGTGCTACACAATGTATAAGGTCCTGGGGACATAGTGATGAGCGGATACCATTTCTGCTCTTAAAAAACTTCCAGTCCACTAGGGGGAACAAGACAGAAACATGTATCAGAATGTATTAATTTATTCACTCAAACCTTTCACACATAAACACACATATTCTTTAACAATAACCAAAAAAAAAAAAAAAAGCTAAGAAAAAAAAGAGATGAGAAAGAACCTGTAGATTAAAAGCAGTTGAGCATACCTAAAATTGTTATGACATTTTTATTTAAGAAACAGCTGGAAATGTGAACACTAATTGAATTTGTTGGTGATATTAAGAAATTGTTTTTAGTTTTTAGGTGCAATAAAGGCACTATAGTTATGTTGGGTTTTTTAAAAGGGATCCTAATCTTTCAGAATTACATACTGAAATATTTTCAGAAAATGGTTAGGTATCTGGGAATTGATTCAAAATAATACAAGAGGGGGAAGTGGGTAGGAATGTAGTCAAAACAAGATTGGCTATGAGTTCTTAATTGTTGATAAGAACATGGAGTTTCATTATAACATTCTATTATTGTTAACATAAAAAATGTTTAAGAGGGGCGCCTGGGTGGCTCAGTTGTTAAGCATCTGCCTTTGGCTCAGGTCATGATCCCAGGGTCCTGGGATCGAGCCCCGCATCGGGCTCCCTGCTTGGCGGGAAGCCTGCTTCTCCCTCTCCACTCCCCCTGCTTGTGTTCCTTCTCTCGCTGTCTCTCTCTCTGTCAAATAAATAAATAAAATCTTAAAAAAAAAAGAAAACAAAGAAGAAAATTAAAAAAACATGTTTAAGAAACAAACTAAATTAGGCAGAAGAGGCAGCATGATGTGGTCAGAAAGAACAAAGGATTTGATGTCAAACAGCCATGGGTTCAAATGTGTCTCCTATTTAACTTCTGGGACTTAACCGCTCTGAGCCTCAGTTTTCCCATCTTTAGAATGGGCTAATGATACTAGGTACCTCAGAGTGGTTGGGGAGACTCAGTGAGTGGGCCCGTGGGGCCCAGTGCCAGGCTCTGCACTGAGTAGAGGCTTAGTACCTGGAAGGTGAATTTTAAACTCTTCTAATTCCTGTGAGCCGGAACTGACCCTGGAGGACCTCTCTCCCTTTCAGCTGGCGTTCCTGGGGAGGAGCCCAAGTGCAACATCTGTCTGGGGAAGACGTCAGGGCCGCTGAATGAGATCCTCATCTGTGGGAAGTGTGGCCTGGGTGAGTGTGGTGAGCAGGGCACAGAGGAGGCCCCGACCTGCGGTTCCCCACCCCCACTGGCCCAATGGGCAGGCCTTACTGTTGGGATCTCAGCTGGCTTCCTATTTCTATTGGAGCTCCAGAGTGACAGGGAGCCAGTCTCTGGAAATGAGGGCCCAGGGAGGTGACCCCTGGGGAGAGCTGGGGCTTCTGGAAAGTGAGACAAGGTGTGCAGGTTGGAGCTCCCCCTAACCCAGTAGAGAGGAAGGGTGGAGAGATGGGGCATGGAGGCTGAAGCCAGACTGTGGTGCCTCCCCCCGCTGGGGCCCAGGCTGTCTTTGAGTCGCCTGCTTGGACACCAGCTTGGCTGCCTTGGTGAGCATCGCCCCCCAGTCCCCAAGCAGCCGGCAGGCATAAGGCTCCTCCGGCTTGCGGCCGCCCTCCCCAGCCCTGTGGCCTTTGGGCTGACTGGCCTGGGGCCGCTACTCCCCGCGGGCACTCACCAGCCCCCCTCTGCTGTAGGGTACCACCAGCAGTGCCACATCCCTAGAGCGGGCAGTGCGGACCGGCCCCTGCTCACACCTTGGTTCTGCCGACGCTGCATCTTCGCACTGGCTGTGCGGGTGAGCCCTCCATCCTTGCAGTCCCTGCCTTTCCCCACTTCGTCGGGAAGCCTAGACTCCCTGGGTTCAGGCCGGACTGCAGGTCACAGAGCCTGGGCTTTGGAGGCAGACAGCGCTGCTGCCACTGATCGCAAGTGGTATGTCCTTGGCCAGGTTCCTTAGCCCCCCGAGCCTGTTTCCTCCACAAATGGCAGAATGGATATGGGTTTGGTGCCGGGGTAGGCGCTTTGCTATCAACAGACAAAACCCATGGGAGCACCCCCACTCAATACATACTGGTTATTATCGTTACCTATATTGTTGCGTGTTAATACTGTTACTAAGAGAGCCTTCTGGGATGGAGAGAGGATAGATTCGGGATCGATGAGAAAAAGCTTCTTGCGCTTCCGACTACACTGGAGTATCCGCGGGTCCGCGGGGTCAGCATGTCCCTTGCTAGCCACCCCGCCCTCCCCTCAGCCACCAACCCCTGCCGGGACCCCGCGGCTGAGCCGGACCCACATCTCCCCGCAGAAAGGCGGCGCGCTGAAGAAGGGCGCCATCGCCAGGACGCTGCAGGCCGTGAAGATGGTGCTGTCCTACCAGCCCGAGGAGCTCGAGTGGGACTCGCCCCACCGCACCAACCAGCAGCAGTGCTACTGCTACTGCGGAGGGCCGGGAGAGTAAGGCCGCGGGGCGGGGCCCTCCCCGGGGGGCGGGGCGCGGGGTGGGGTCCTGGGCGGGGGCGGGGCCTCCCGAGGGGTGGGGGCGGGGCCCGGAGGCGGGGCTCGAGGTGGCGAGGCTAGCGCTCTCAGACCAGGCCCCGGGAAGGGAAGGAAGTACTGAAGCGGGTGTCCAGATCCTCCCAGCTCCTTGGAGCTGAGCGCAGCGCCTGAGCGCAGTTCCCGTCGTAGTGTCCCCGTGTATGGTGTTGTGAGCAGAGTAGCGATTAGATAATTCACAGAAAGTCTCACCCAGGGCCTGGCACTTGGTCAGCACTTAATAAATTATGTGAGCTGTTACTGTTGGTGCGTGGAATTGAAGATAAACCTTTCCTTGTCAGAGTCAGTGAGATAGGCTGCTGATGAGATACTAAGGTATTTTCCTCTGGAGGTGTGCAAGTAGGGGCTGGGGGTCATGTGTAGGGATGCCGTGGAGGGGATTCTTGCCCCGACTATAGGACAAGAGTCTTTGATTCTTCCTTACCAGGCTGGGTGTCCATGTAGCCATGGGGAATTGAGCCTGCTCCCTTGGGCCGACTGCACCAGACATGGTGGCAGGAACCACAGAAGTGAGAGATAGGGTCTCTGCCCTCAGGACACAGCCTGCAGGATGCCCTGAAGTCCTGAATCCTGGCCCCAAGATCTGTTGACAAGTAGTAGGGGACTGGAGGCTAGGCTTACCCAGCCTAACTGGGTAATTTGGGCAAATCCCTTGAAGTATTTCATCTCTCAGGTGGGATCAACTTCCCTGAGTGCAGGAAGGGATGTGGGATAACAGGGAGAAATGCTTAATGAGACCTTTACAGAATTGAGACAATGGCTCTCAGTGCTTACTGGGCAGAGCTGCTCAGGGTGGTTGTTAAAAATACATCTCCCAGGGGCTCCCCCAAAGATTGAGTAGGTCTCTAGTGGACCAAGGGATCTTCATAGTTTAACCTAGACCCCAGGTGATTCTGACGCACGCAGTCCAGGGACCTCACCTGGCAAGTTGTGAACAAAGCATCGATTGTCGTTAAGGAAGTACCACTTGGCCCTTCATTCACATGACAGGGTAGATACGGTACCGGGTAAGAAAAACCAGACGCGGTGCTGCCCCGTGGAGCTTGCAGGAGCCATTAGTCTCCTGCGTGTCTCCTGGGCAAACCTTTGCATTTCGGTGGTGTCTGAGAAACAGCGCGTGGGGCGCAGTCCAGAGATGGGGGCTCCAGGGCAGCATGAAGAGCACAGGCTTTGAAGTGAGGGAGCCCAGGATTTGAGTCACCATCCACCACTTGCTTCCTGAGTGACCTTGAGCAAGCCATTTAAGCTCAGAGTCACCCATAAAATTAGGACAGTGGCCCGTCTCTTACCAGACGGTGAGATGAAACGATAGAGCATACGCCTGCTCCCCCGACCGCCCCTGGCGCAGCCTCGGTGCTCGGTAACTGTGAGTCCCCCCCCCCCCACCCCGCCCCCCGCGGAGCGCGAGTTGGTGTAGGCAGCGGTGGCTGAGGCTGGTGGCTGGCTGGGAGCCGGCCGGCCTGACCCTGGCTCCTCTGGCTCCAGATGGTACCTGCGGATGCTGCAGTGTTACCGGTGCCGACAGTGGTTCCACGAGGCCTGCACCCAGTGCCTCAACGAGCCCATGATGTTCGGAGACCGGTAGGTGCTCACCTGGCCCGGCTCAGTCTCGAGGGGGAGGTGGGCGGGTGGGGGGAGGGACCTCAGCAGGGGCAGCAGCTCCTGTAGACCGCCTGCCAGGCCCTGCGCAGGTGGGTGGGGGTCTCTGATGGTGGGCACCTGTCCTGGGGAGTCCGCTCAGGGCGACGGGGGCCTTCTCACTAGAGGAGCATGTCGGGCCGCGGCCCCAGTTGCCACTGACCTGGGGGGAGACCTTAGACAAAGTCCCACCTTCCCTAAGCTCCGGTCTCCTCCAGTGTCTGGGGAAGGAGGATGAGGCAGGCCCCGCCCCACCCCTACCCAGGCTACTAGAGGAGCCACTGGGAGGTGGATGGTTGATCTGGCTTCTGACAGATGGGGCTAAGCTAACAGAAGGGTTCTGTGTGTCGTCGTACCAGATACTGTGTGTCTCGGTTGGTGTGTCATGTTTGTGATTGTGTGTGTGCGTGTGTGCGCGTGTCTCAGAGGGGAAGAAGGTGCCGGCTCCAGCCCAGCCTAGCTCAGCTCACTCTGAACTCAGCCACACTCCATTATACCGACATAGAGGAAGGAGGGGCAGGGAAGTATTTTATGGTGTTTGTCCTGCCCCATGCTAACCCCCACCCGCTCTAGGGCCACTAGCCCTCGGGATGAGGACGACACTTACCGTGGGAAGGCAGGTGGGGAGTGCGGGGCGAGGGGCTGGGCTAGGGTGGGATGTCAGCTCTTCCCACCACAGTCCCCTCTCCACCCGCCCCCAGGTTCTACCTGTTCTTCTGCTCCGTGTGTAACCAGGGCCCGGAGTACATCGAGCGGCTGCCCCTTCGATGGTGAGAGGGTGGGGCTTGACCCAGGCCCACCCCCGTCCCCTCCCAGCGGCTCCGCTCCCACCGCCCTCCGGGAACAATTCCATTTCCAGCCACCAGCTCCCAGCCTTGCCCCTGCCCTTCAGCCCGGACCCAGGAGGTTCCAGCCCTGGTTGGGCAGGCTGCCACCTCACCCCAGCCCCACCTACTCGCCCCCTTGCCCAGGGTGGATGTGGTTCACCTGGCCCTCTACAACCTGGGGGTGCAGAGCAAGAAGAAGTACTTTGACTTTGAGGAGATTCTGGCCTTTGTCAACCACCACTGGGAGCTCCTGCAGCTTGGCAAGGTATGCAGGCCCGTGGGATGGCAGAACGGCAGGAGTCCATTCCACAGTGGGCTTACCGAGGTCAGGAGAGGGAAGAGGTTTGCCCAGGGCCACACGGTGCATGCAGGACTGGGATCTCGGTGTCTGAGGGCTCACTCTCCCGTAGCACTGCCTGTCTGTGAGGGCTGTTGGCTGGGAGAAAGACCCAGAGCCTCTTAGCTGCCACGTCCCTGAGTCCAAGCCTCTGAGCCGGTGCCCTGCAAGGGGCTTCCTGACCCAGGCTTTGGCAGTGGGCGGGTTGGGGTCTCACTGACTCAGCAGCAGGGAGCTAGGGGTGCATCTGGCTGGAACAGGGCTCTCTACAGAGAAGTTTGACGTCCCCCGGATGACCGGGCTACAGTGGAAAGTGAAGTGGGCCTGCCCCCTGCTGGTATTACTCTGAATAGCAGAAGTCGTCCTGGGGCCCTGGGACCCAGGGAGTAAAGTAACAAACCAGAGACTTTGAGGATGTCAGAGGTGGAGAGCGACTCCCTGGCGGCCAGCACAGCTTTGGAGCTGAGCCAGGACTGGAACCAACCTCTCCCATGGTGGGGCCATGCCACCTTTTCCCTAACGACAGCCTTAGAGTCCTCTCCACCAATCCAGAGTGAGGTGTCTTCTCTACTGACTGCCCCAAATCTCTCTTTGATGAGACAGGAATTTACACACACACACACACACACAAAATGACCCTTATGCTTTGTAGAAGCTTTTCATATAATAACATCTTCATTTATAGTGTTTGATAATTTATAAGACATAAATACTGTTGGGGCACCTGGGTGACACAGTCAGTTGAGCAGCTGCTTCTTGGTTTCGGCTCTGGTCATGGGATCGAGCCCTGCATCAGGCTCTGTGCTCAGCAGGGAGTCTGCTTTAGATCCGCCCGCCCCCCCCACCCCGTGTGTGTGCTCATGTGCCTGTTCTCTCCCCGTCTCTCTCTCAAATAGATTAATAAATCTAAAAAAAAAAGATATACATATTGTAAAGCCTTAAAAGATAGAGCTGGTATTTTTAATATCTTTTTTCCTGATTTATAAAAAGAACATACATGTTCCTGGTAGAAAAATTTGTTAAGTGCTAAAAAGTATAAGGTGGTATACTTAAAAAGAAATCATCCGGGAGCACCTGGTGGCTCCGTCAGTTAAGTGTCTGACTCTTGATCTCAGCTCAGGTCTTGATCTCAGGGTCTTGAGTTTGGGCCCCATGTTGGGCTCCACACTGGGTGTGGAGCCTACTTAAAAAAAAAAAGTCATCCATATTCCCCCATCACACCACTCAGAAACAATTGCAACTAATATATTCCATCCTTTCTTCTACGTCTGTTTTTCCTTGGTTTATGTTATATAGTATATAAAATTTTAAATCTTTTTTTTCAGTTTACATTATATCATAAATATTTTTTCATATTCCAAAAGAGTTTTCATCAACATTTTTAATGACTGCATTGGTTTCCACCATGGCTTACTTACTGCGTTCCTTCCTGTTGGGCAGGGAGTCTCTTCCCCGCTCTGCACACTGGCCGGTCATTAGGGCTCACGCTGCAGGGAAGCTTTGTTAAAGCTTTGTTCGAATTTCGCGTTCTATTTCTATGATAGATCCCATGGAGTGGCATGACTGGGTCAAGGGCATGGGCATTCTTAAACCTTTTTTTTTTTTTTTAGATTTTATTTATTTATTAGAGAGAGAGAAAGCGCGTGCGTGCGCCAGAGAGAGAGAACGAGGTGGGGGGTAGAGAGAGAAGGAGAAGCAGACTCCCTGCTGGGCAGGGAGCCCGACGTGGGGCTCGATCCCAGGACCCTGGGATCATGTCCTGAGCCGAAGGCAGACGCTTAACCGACTGAGCCACCCAGGTGTCCCGTTAAACCTCTTGATCCATCTAGGACAGGAGTTAACTCTCCCATTTCCAGATGGAGAAGTGAGCTCAGAGAGGTGAAAAGATTTAGAATCTTAGCAGAAGTCAGGGCCCTCACTCAGAGATCGAGGGGAGGGAGGGGACAGGGGTCATATGCCTAGGTCTGATTCTCCTGCTGGCTGCTCCCCTCAGCTCACCAGCACCCCCGTGACTGACCGAGGACCACATCTCCTCAATGCGCTGAACAGTTACAAAAGCCGGTGCGTGCAGGGAAGGGAGGGAGTGCATGGGGCCCCCAACAGGTGGGATTGGGTGTAAAGCATCTTCCTGCCTCATGGCCTTTGCTCAAACTGTGCTCCAGCCTGGGTCTCCCTCCCCTTCTCTTTGACTAAATAAGTCCTACCCATTCTTCAAGATTCAGGGGGCACCCCACCTCCTTTGTGATGCCTCCCCGACCACTCCAGCAGCTTGATGCATTTGGGTCCTGGGTTTGGCTCCACAGAGGGTACACCCCTGAGCTTTGAGGGCCCCTCCTGCTCTCACCATCTGTGGTTCTGGGCCAGGCACTGAAGGAACAATTCATCATCTCCCGGGTGGGCTGCAGCCTCCTAACTCGTCTTTCCTCCAGACTTCCGAGTCCTCCTCAGAACACACAGCTGACACATCCCATGCTGCCGGTGCAGGGAACGCCCAGGCTCCTGAGCACGGCATTCAAGGCCTCTCATGAGCAGACCCTGCCCCTGCCTTCTGCCACTGATCCATTGCTTTATTTATGCTGGGTGTTGGCCATTCTGCACCCACTGTTCTCCCACTCAGTGCTTTTGCTAAGACCCCCTCTGTTGACTAGAATGTCTTGCATCCCTTTCACTCATTTGTTCTACGAATGACTGTTTATTGAACTGCTACTGTATCAGCCCTGTGTAGGTACCGAGGACACAGTGAGGAATAGGACATGATCCCTGCTTCTGTGAAACCTCTCCAGACATCTCTAGACAGAATTATCCACTCTCTCTTCCACCTTCTCATGGTTTGGGGCTCAGACACAGTCCTACTCTTGAACAGTGGGGCCTCCCGCACTCCCTGTGGACAGTCTTCTGAGGGTAGGACTGTCTGAGTCACGTCGTCACCTCATGGCAGCTCAGCCAGTGTTGGAAGGAGGAGGGAAGCACCTGGAGGTGTTTTCAGTCTCCTTGGGGAGACCAGAAAACAGAATGGTGTAGAATCCAGTGTCAGCCATAGCTGTTCCACTGGGAGCTAGAGGAGACCTTTCTGGAGGTGGTGACCTTGGGGCCAGTTGAGGCAGGGTAGAGAAGGGAGAGGAGCAGCAAGAATCATATACATGCAAGAGGGAGGACAGGGAGGAACCATAGCCACATCCCCAGCCCCCACCCGGGACCCTTGGTCCCACGAGCCTTGAGGAATCAGCGTCTCCACGGGCAACCCTGGATTTTAGCTCTAGGTCCGGGGAGGCAGAGAGGGTAATTTTAATGCTTGACTCTCCTGACCAGGAGGATGGACCGACAGACTCCAGAGCTTTCTCCTCCCCCTGCCCATCCCCCAGGTTCCTCTGTGGCAAGGAGATCAAGAAGAAGAAGTGCATCTTCCGTCTGCGTATCCGTGTCCCCCCCAACCCCCCAGGGAAGCTGCTGCCTGACAAGGGCCTGGCGCCCACTGAGAGCGGCGCCTCCTCTGAGCTGCGTAAGAGAGGAAGGAGCAAGCCTGGGTCAGTGCCTGGGGGGCGAGTTCGGGGTCTCTGCTACTCCCAGCTCCAGCCCCAGCCGATGGGCTGTGCAGTGGGCCCAGACGGGCCCAAGTGAGCAGGGAAGACCTCCACCCTGCTAGGCCCAGCTGGAGGCACCGGAGAGGGCCAGTTAGCAACCGAGCTGGGGCCCAGTCCCACACCCTGGGCTCCTTCCACCGTCGCCCCTGTTGCCTTGCTTGGAGGGCAAGCCAGCTCAGGGGGCCCGGTGTTGCTGGGTTAGGGCTTAGGCAGAGAGGTAAGGGGAAGTGAGAGTGCGTAAGGCGTCCCTGGTTCTGGCTGAGCTGAGCCCCTCGTCCTGGGCGTCGGGGACAGACCAGCCTTCTCTCTCTTCTGCCCACCATACCCCCCCCACGCCCTCCCACACCCACTGCCTGGAAGGAGCGCCTGTCTCCCTTCCCCCCGCCCCAGCACTGCTGTGTCCCCAGCCCTGCCTGTCCTCCCCCTGGGCCTTCAGGCTCTGACCCGGCCCCCCTCTCCCCTTTCTGTCTCCACAGTTTGTTGCCTCACGAATTCCAGCAGCAGAAAAGGCGAGTTTATAGAAGAAAAAGATCAAAGTTTTTGCTGGAAGATGCTATTCCCAGTGTTAGTTTCTTGTTTTCTTGCTCTCCACATTCACACACAGGGTCAGCGCACAGTAGGGATTCCTGTGCAGGGAACTGAGCCCCCAGGCCTGGGGGGGAGACTCCCCCACGTCCCTTAAAGGAGAAGCCAGTTCCTCCTCTAGCTAAACAAGCAAAGGCTAAGGCTCCGCAAGACCACTCCCTTATCTCCTCGAGTTCTCCCCAGAAGCCGAGGGGGCAGGGCAGGGGAGGTAATGTCCTTGCCCCCACAGTCCCGTGGGGTCACTGCGGACCAGGAGGGGCCAGCGACTCCCCTGAGGTCACACGTCCGCCAGTGGCCGAGCCCAGCCTAGAACAGGTCCCCGGAGCACTCTTGCCTTAGTGGCCGGGCCTCGGCGCAGCAGCCCTCCGTGTGGGCAGTGACGCCAGCGGTCCTCACACCTGCCCCGCACCTGACGCTGTGCAAGGCGCTCGTAGTCAGCGTCTCACTCTGCTCTGCGTCCCGGCCCCGCGCACAGGGAAGCCCAGCAGCCGTTCCTGTCCGCCTTCTGCAGTTCGGGTGACTGAGGCCCAGAGGTGGGAAGGTGGCGCAGTCGGCTAGAGAGGGAGTCAGGGCCAGGCCCGCTGTGATCCGGCTCCCTGGCCGGCCTGGGATGGAAGAGCGAGAGACCAGTCTTACCGTCCGGAGGCCCGGTCCTCGGAGAGCCCGTGTGGCCCTCGGCAGAGAGAGGCTGCTGTGAGGCGGGCCTGACGCTCCCTGACCCTGCTCCCCCTCCTTCCTGTGTCCACAGAGCGACTTTACCTCAGCCTGGAGCACCAACCACCACCTCGCCAGCATATTCGACTTCTCTCTGGATGAGATTCAGAGCTTAAAAAGGTAACAGTGAGGGAGCCGGCCAGAGAGGGCTGCTCTGAAGCGTGGGGTGGAAGCAAGCAGTGAGACCTCGATTCCCCAGCAACGAAGGAAGGCTCTGGAAGGGACAAAGCAGAGAGCCTTTCAAGGAGCGGAAGCTCCCTCGGGGTCATTCCCGTTAAAGGGGTCCGCGCTGCGCTAGGCTGCCTGCCTAGGCTGCCCGACCGGTCTTCCCACATTAGAGCTGTCTCGGCACGCCATGGCCCTGCTGGAAGGTGGCCAGGACAGCTCCCCAGAGCACGGTCACAGGCCACCTTGCCTGGGCCCTCCGACCTCTCCAGCCCCTCTCCTGCTTCTGCCGGCCCTCCCACTGTGCACCAGAATTGCTTTGGTTACCCCGCATTCCCATTCCTCCAGGGCGCCTTCCCTGACGCTCCCCGGGCTCCCCAGCCTGTGTCGGTGCACCTCAGGGGAGGGGCTGCACAGTCCCGTGTCGGTTCCGAAACGATGAAAGGTCATTTAGTGCTTCCTGGAGGAGGGGAAGGGTTTCGGTCAGACAGGCCTGGGCTCCAGCCCCTGCTGAGCGGTTACTAAACTGTGCAGCCCCAGCGGAGTCCTTCAGCCTCTCTGAACCTCGTCACCTGGGTCTGCATGGCTGGGAGGAGGTTGAAACAGGTGCTGGAAATGAAGGCCGTCGGGTCTAGAGAGTAGCCGGGTGTCGGGGCCCAGGCTCACCCTCTGCTCCCTCTCAGCGCCAGCTCAGGCCAGACCTTCTTCTCAGATGTGGACTCCACTGACGCCGCCAGCACCTCTGGCTCGGCCTCCACCAGCCTCTCCTACGACTCCAGGTGAGGTCCCCCCCCCGCCGTGCCTCCTCAAGCTTGGGGACCTGGCCCTCTCCGCTCGTGAGTCGGTCTGGGACCATCTGCTTCGGAGTCCTGGGGTTCAGACGGGGCTGCGTACGGCCATTCACGGTGCTCTGCCCCGGCTGCGGGTGATGTGACACTTGTCCCTGGAGAGTTTCCGCGCCAGGGTTCTTGGCCTCCGTGGGCCATGGCTTCGCATGTCTCTGCCTCTGAGCGCAGCGTGCCCTGCTTCTTGGCTGTCTAAATCTGGGGTCTGTCTTCTGGGTCCCTAAGGAAAAGAGCCATTGATTTGGAAGCCCAATGGAGGGGGAAATGGCATCGTGCAGGGGGTGGGGCCTGGGAGAGGGGACAGAAACGCCTGGGGACCTAGGCAAGGCTACCGTCTGTTTGGCAGTAGCCGGTCCTCAGCGGCGCCGGAGGCTCCTGCAACCGAGTTCTAGGACACTCGTGTCCTGGCGTCTGTCCGCCCGCAGGCCTCTCTGGGTGGCTCTCTCTGCATCACCTCTGTCTGTATTTGGTTCCTCCTGTTTCTTTGGTTCTCACAAGCTCTTCGGGGCTTGCTTCCTGTTCCTAAGCACCTGTGGACACGCACCTCTTGTTTTGTGTGTGTCTGTCTCTCCCCCAGCTCTTTCTGTCCGTGTGTGTGTGTTGCACACGCACGTCTGCCTTTCTCCAGTCCAGGCTCTGGGGACAAGGTCCGGTAGTGTGTCGCTCCCATCCCCCCACCCACTGGACTCCTAGCTGCGAGTCCAGGGACAGTCCAGGGAAGGGACGAGGCAGCGCCGGCAGGGCCTCGGCAGCGGCCTTTAGCGCTGGGCACACCCAGGCTTGGGTCCTGGCGCTGTCACTCCCCCCGCGGGCCGTTTCCCCCCCTCCCCGAGCCTCCTCGGGATTGTGGTGAGGACCCAGGGAGGTGCTCCATCCCAGCGCCCGGTGCCCAGGGGGTGCTCGGGGAGAGGGGCTTGTCCGGATGACTCCACCCCATTCCTGTCGTCTTCCTCTCCCCATCCTGACGCAGACGGACGGTGGGCAGCCGCAAGAGGAAGCTGGCGGCCAAAGCGTACATGCCCCTGCGGGCAAAGCGGCGGGCAGCCGAGCTGGGTGGGCGCTGCCCCTCGGACAGCAGTGCCGAGGGGGCTTCGGGCCCCGAGCGGCTGGACGAAGGCATTGACAGCCACACCTTCGAGAGCATCAGTGAGGATGACTCGTCCTTGTCCCACCTCAAGTCATCCATCACCAACTACTTCGGTGCGGCCGGGCGGCTAGCCTGTGGGGAGAAGTACCAGGTGTTGGCCCGGAGGGTCACACCCGAGGGCAAGGTTCAGTACCTGGTGGAGTGGGAAGGGACCACCCCTTACTGACTCGCTCCAGGAGATGCCAGGAGCCTGGAGACCAACGGAGAGACATTTCTCTCCCGGCGGGGGTGGGGGAGGAAAGCAAGACAGCTCCCAGTGCTTGGCAAAAGGCCCTTCGCGCCCGCCTGCCAGGCCGAGGCCTGTGCCGCTCTGCGTGCCCATTCTGCTCTTGGGCCTCCTCAGGCCCTCACCCCTTTGCCTGTGTCTCTAAGGTCCCACTGGCTATGCCTCAGTGTCTCCACACACTTCCTCAAACTGTTCACCTGTAACTCTGAATTGGTGTCCCCCTGGCTCTCCGACCCTTTTTCCTGAGGCCCGAGTCTTTGTCTGTGTCCCTCTCTCTCCCACCCCTTTTGGGTGTGTGCGTTTACACACTTACACGTGCATGGCTGTCCCTCTCCTGGATGTCCTTCGCCCCTGACCCATGCACAGCCAGTCGACCCCCGGATAGCATTCTAAGAACAGGAACCGTTAAGCATTGCTGAAGGTAGAGAAGAGGACGCCTCTCAGAGCTTTTCCCCTCCCGCTTTCCTGCCATTCCCTGCTGCCCTTGGCCAGGGGTGGTGAGGGTGGGAGACTGCCTCTGTGAAAGCCTGGGAGGCAGAGAGCCTGGGACTCTTGGGATCTGAGGCCAGAAGAGGCTGGGTCTCTGCCTCTGAAGGCACCAACGCCAGAGCCCAGTGACTAAGGCTAAGCGTAAGGGCTGTGGGTGTCAGCTTCCCAGGTCCCAGGAGTTGTCCTCTCCCTGGCCACACCCCCTCATAGCTGCCAAGGAGCTGCGCCTGGCCTTGCTGGAATGGAAGTGGCCTGGAAAACCTGCGGGACAGGGGGCGGAAGTGGGAGGAAAGGAAGCCGTGTCACACTAACCTTCGGATGTCTCCTGTGCCTCCCACCCCCGACCCACCACACACGCAGCCAGACAATACACACTCACACAGAAGCCCCCATCACACGTGTGCTTTCACCCTCCGGAGTACACACCACACACACCCACACACACCACACACCCCCACTCCCTCTGGTACCGGCCTGATTCCTGCCCTCGGCTCTCCCTCGGCCCTCTTGAGGGCCGCGTGCTGCAACCACACGTGGAAGTCCAGCCCCTGCCCCCTTCCTTCAGCCATGAACCAGCTGTGACCCCGCGGGGAGGCACAGAGGACGCCTACCCTCTTCCTTAGCCCCTGCTGTGCCCTGAGATTGACAATCACTTTTTGGAACAGGTTGGGATTTTTAAAGGGCTTGTGTTACTCAGTCCCCTCAAAGGAAAGTCTTTGTCAGTGGGAGTAAAAATAGAATTTTTAGAACTGACATTACAACTCCTACCCATCTGGAGGAAAACCAGAAATGAGAAGGGGAGGGGACCCCTCATTTTTGCTGCTTCCAGAGATACTAGAAACTGACTCACATGATTGGAAAGTAGAAATAAGTGCCTTCACTAGGGCAGGGCCTGGGCCAGATGGGCACCAGCCTTGCCAACCGCTGCTGCGGCCCCCAGCTTGGCTGGGTTTTGCAGGCTGCCAGCTGCAGGGCGAAGGTGGATGAACAGAGGGGTGGCATCGGGGCAGCGGGCCTGGGGAGCTGGTTTTTCCATTGCTAGGCTCAGCCCCTCCCCCCCGTGAGCATCAGGGAGTCCCTGAGATCATCCAGATGCCCCTTGCCTCAAACTTAGCTCCTATAGTGCCTTTCACACAGGACCTCACCTCCTGCACACGGCCCACCAACTTCCCTCTGCTTCCCTAGCGTGAGCCAGGCAGGGAACAGCTGGGGGTGGGCCCCGTTCTCTCCCTTCTCAGCCCCACAGCTGCTGCCACTGAAGCCCCCAACTGGGGCCAGATGGAAGGGGAGCTGAGAAGCCAGCCCCCCGCCCAGCAGGGGTGTGGGACCTGGGATCCGATCTGTGGCTTCCTGCCTGGCTTCAGAAGGTACAGCAACCCCCCCAGGCCTGCTTTCTAGGGTTCTGAGAAAGCACAGGACAAGCAAGGCCTGCCACAGTTCTGCACCTGCACCTTCTCTACTCAAGCTCCAGAGAGGCTCTGGGCTTGAAGAAGGGGAAGGGGGGAAGGAGGTGTCTTCCTCACTTGGAAATTCAGCATAAGGCCTAGCAAGGCCACCTTGACTCCACATCCCAGCATTTCATTTGTACCAGTTAACAGCTGCATTACTGCCAACTGACCTTATAATAACCCTGTGCACCTTTGAAAAGATTTATGGTTTTGAATTTGCTGCTTTTAATAACATTTGTTATATTAAAGTTATAATTAATGTGTCTGGTTTATAATTTAAAAGCTCCCTTTGAAAAATTAACTATCTTCCCTCTAGTGAACGAACTATCAGCTGTTGGGCACCAGGAGGAATTATCTGGTTTCTGGTCTTGGTTTCCTGGAAACTGAGGAATGACAGGACCCCATCTGGCCACCTGCCAGTCCTTCAACTGCCTCCCACATTCTCCCCCACAATACTCTCACCCTACCACCAACAGGATGTGGAATTTTTATCTGTGAGTACCTGACCCATCAGGGCAAAAAGCATTAGCTCAGGGCCATGGAGAAGTAAAAGATGGGAAATGGCCTTAGAAACGGACCTTGTTAAAATACTTACGTACAGCCACTGTAAAACTACTTAATGCACACAGGCACATAAACCTAGAAATCTGCAGTCAGTTCTAGGCCTGTCTCTGCTAGTTATAACTTACAGCACTTTGGGCAGATTCTTTTGCATTCCTCACCCTTCCAATGCCAGCAATAATCCCTGCTGAAGTCAGCTCCCAGGTGAAAGAGGAAACCATTTCACATATAAATGTGATGGGTTGTTAGGACCTTAAACTGGTCTGAATTTGAGAAAAAAATCGGCATGAAGGAATAGGAAAAAGTCAGAAATAGGTGCAGGCCACGGGTTCAAGTGGATTCTGTAATTTCAGGGGTAGAGTGTAACCTGTTAAACACCCTAGAGTGTAGCCTATTAATGTCTGCACTTAGAACTTCATTAACTGTGGCTCCCACTTTTTGCTACCATGCTTTCTGCTTTGGCCTTTTAACTGCCCTTAGAACAAAATCACAGTTGGAGCCAGGGTGGGGGAAGGGGGTGGGATTATTCTTTGGGCTGAAATCAATTTAATGGAATGAAAAGTGAATGGTCTGAGGTGTCAAGAGACTTGGGTTCCAGTCCAAGTTCCGAAGTGAACAGCTGTACAGACCTCCTCAGATCAGTGGTCCTTCCCGGGCGGGAGAGTGCCTGGTTCTCTTGGTCCAGATTAGTGATTCAGATCTACAATAAATATTTACCTTTGGAGCTTAGGAACGAGAAATTAGAATTCTCAAAAATTCCCCAAATCATAAGTTATTCTTAAAATACTTAAAACATTTTTCATATTTTCCCCATTATCATAGATATCGGAAAAATTTTAACAAATAGGAATTTTACTTAGTAGTATTTACAAAGAACTGTAGCCTATAGGGAATATTTAAACACTGGAAAATGCCGGGGAACGTTGTTGGATAGCATTCAAAGAACATTCAAATATCCTAGCAAGGTTAAGAATACTACATGAAATCACGTGTCAGAATTGCTCAATTAAAATTTATTTTGCTTCCAAAGCTTATTTCTTCAAACAAAGCTCACAGAATTTGTTTCATGTATACTATGTGTATAAACTTATCTGCAAAAATAACTCACAGTTTGCAGCAGACAGGGCTAGACAGACACACTTGGGACTCAGCAACAATTGCAAGCAAGACTGATTCCATGGTAATCATTTCTTTCCTGCACACTGCTGTCCTGGTTCCCTTCAACCCTCAACTCCGCATGTTGGTGTTTCTTGCTTTTTTTATCTGATGATTTCTTCAAACCAGTTGACATCTCTATGCTTTTAAGCTTCAGTATTCACAAATAATTTTAATATTTTTTTCTCATTTCCTCAAGTGACTTTTCTGGAGATTTTGGATTCAAAAAACAGACCTTCCCTGAGAAATGCTGGGAAGGCATTCCAGCATGGAGCCGCTAGTCTAGGTCCTAGCCCAGCCCCACAGCAGCACTCTGGAGGGACAGTGTGGTCTAGGGTAAGTAAGCTGGGAGTCACGCAGACCTGAAAAATCACTCAACTCCTCTAGATCTGTTCCCTCATCTGCAGAATAAAGATCCTGTCACCAGCCTCCAGATACGTGGGGAGAAGTAAACAATACATTTTTAAGTGTCAGACCAACTTACTGCACAGAGTTTTTTGGAACCAATAACCCTTCTTTTATTTTTTATTTTATTTTTTATTTTTTTAATGTTTTATTTATTTATTCATGAGAGTCAGAGAGAGAGAGAGAGAGAGAGAGAGAGAGGCAGAGGCAGAGGGAGAAGCAGGCTCCCCGCCTAGCAGGGAGCCCGATGCGGGACTCGATCCCAGGACTCTGGGATCATGACCTGAGCCGAAGGCAGACGCTTAACCATCTGAGCCACCCAGGCGCCCAATAGCCCTTCTTTTAGAATTGGCTACAGTAGGCTCTCTAGGTGTTTGGCCTACCAAGGGTATGTCCAACCTCTCTGAAGGAGGCAGTAAGAGCATCAGATCTAGAATTGGACACGTGGGTTCACAGCCTAGCTCGGCCAAGTATTTTAAGTGTCATGCTCTCTGATCTCAGGAGTCAGCTTCCAGCTGAGGAGAACAATGAGTTAGAAGGATAAAATAATGTGGAGAACCTAGGAGAGCACCAGGCAGAGAGCTGGCGTTTGTCCTCTCCTCTCCCATTTCCTGTAGCCAGCTGGGACACTGAGGCAAAGGAAGTCCCCCAAGAAACAGTTTTCTGTGCACAGTCAGCACAGAAAATGCCCCAATGAAGGCCAGAAATAGAAAAATCTCCTTTGGAACTAGTCCCACTTTAAGAAAGTTCCAAGAAAAAAGGCTGGATTTTGCCAATTCCATAGATGAGTAACTGTGGGCTACAGAGAACTCTTTATTCAAATCCTTGAAACATCAATTTGGGAATACTTGCCCAATCCTGTGCAAGAGCTCAGATTCAGACATGCCCTTGACCTCGAGTAGTTCACGATCTAGAAACAGGAGGATGACTGTGATACACAAGGATAACAGGGACACCGAGGCCGGAGAGCTTCCCTCCAAGCAGAGCTGGCCTCGCAAAGGAGCAGCCAGATTTCCCAGGCATTCATGCGGGCGGCGCTCCAGGCCAAGGGGAGGCCCGAACACAGGAATAGCTTCACACAGCCTATTGGAGACATCTCCTTGCCAGCGTGGGCAAGGACAGGTGGAAGGTGAAGATGGAAAAAGTGAGGTGAGGCAAGGCTATGAAGGGCCTTGAAGGCCAGACCAAGAAACTGGGCTCTAGGGCGCTTGGGTGGCTCAGCTGGTTAAGCAACTGCCTTCGGCTCAGGTCATGATCCCAGGGTCCTGGGATCGAGTCTCACATCAGGCTCCCCCTGCTCTGCGGGGAGTCTGCTTCTCCCTCTGCCTCTGCCTGCCACTCCCCCTGCTTGTGCTCTCTCTCTGTCAAATAAATAAATAAAATCTTTAAAAAAAAAAAAAAAAAGAAACTGGGCTCTAACCCGAAAGCAACAGAGGCAGTCCTTCTGGGGTCCCCAAAGCATTTTCCCTAGGGCTTACTTTATCCAAGATTTTCGCGTGTATCAGAAACATCTGTTGTAGGGGCGCCTGGGTGGCTCAGTTGGTTAAGCGACTGCCTTCGGCTCAGGTCGTGATCCTGGAGTCTCGGGATCGAGTCCCGCATCGGACTCCCTGCTCAGCAGGGAGTCTGCTTCTCCCTCTGATCCTCCCCCCTCTCATGTTCTCTCTGTCTCATTCTCTCTCTCAAATAAATAAATAAAATCTTTAAAAAAAAAAAAAAAAGAAACATCTGTTGTAAAAAGGGACATCACCATTATCATTCTCTTTGTCCTTCTCCTGAGGTAACCCTCCAAAATCCCCACTGGCTATCAAAAAAGGATCCTCTGGACCTTTGGAAGAGCCTCAGCCTTAAGTCCCTACAAGAGCTTCACAGAAGGGCCCTGGGAGGGCCTCCATTTTATATTTGGAGGAACTAAGGTTTAAGAAGCACAGCTCGTGTCAGAACTAGAGCCTGGCAGTCAATACCCATCCCACATACCCTTCCCTCTGGGAAGACCCGGGATTCCACAGAGGTCTGTGGACCCCCACCCAAACTGCCCACGAGTCTCCCCAGAGCGAGGTTACCTTGTGACAGGTTCATGGAGGGGGCCTAGCTCAAGTCTTTCTTCTCACCCCAAAGGGGCTCTGCCTTCCCTGCTCTCTTCCACCCGAGACCCAGGGAGCAGGTAGAGGAGCACCAGACACAGGGTGAGTAGGCTTGGCCTTACCATCCTTAACACAACACGCCACCCCCTTGCTGGACCTCAGTGCAGTTCAGTTTCCTTTGGTAATCTATAAAATGGAGACTGGCTTAGAACACTGGTTTACTAGCTTTTAACCAAAAAATTAACAAAACAAAAAACCCAAAATCTTACAAGTGAGCTTAATACATAAAAATGATAAAAGGTAGTTATACTGGTTGAGGTATGGGTGGGGAGCCTCATACCCTTACCCCCACCCAGGAAGCACCCAGGGTACCATCTGTCAACTTCTGAGACCCAAGGGAACAAGTCTGGAAAACACTGGTCTGGCAGTTCCCAGGGGTCTTTCCACTTTAGGATGCTCAGTTTCAATGCTCAACTGACAAGGTTAGTACCATGGGCTCAGAACCTATGTCTCCAATGAGCAAGGCACCAGAACCTTCTGATACCCGTCACATTCAGGCTACGGAAGAGTCTAGACCTGCTTCTAAGCCATGAGGCTGTGTCTAATACCTAATGTTCCCCCAGTCCTACCCACACTCATGAAGCCCATTCCCACCTCCTCAGGACTCAGGAATAACAAATAGCATCTTTAGTTATAAGAAATAATCCTGCTTGTCCCTAAATTTCTACCATTAGCAATTCATCCTTTTGGGTAAAGGGCTTGCCAGTTCCCCTAGAAGGCGACATTCAGCCCACACACTTTGGGTAAACAGGTCACCAGGTCCATTCCTCCTCATGAGAAGCAGAAGAGTAATTACATCCTGGGCACTCAAGGTAGGCCCAGTGACCGAAGGAGCAGATGACAAACCTCACCCTCACTGCCACCTCCCCTTGGCCTCCCCACATAACCATCCTCGCCCTCCCACCCCCTGGCCACCTTTAAGCCTGAAGCACTCGAGACAAATTCCACCGGGTTCTTTGTTGGCCCGACCAACCCAGCCTCTTCTTCCAGCCTCAGGGGCTCAGACCTTCAGCCTCTCAAGTTCCTTAGCTCTTCCGTGATGTAATGACACAGAATCCAGAGGTGCTAGGAAACAGAGAGAGACCCCCCTTCCCTAGAGGCAGCCATCAGGAGACACAAAAGCCTCCCCCCGCCCCCGCCCCAAATCAGTCCTCCTCCATGCCCTCCTCCAGCCACTTGAAATAGTGGACATCTCCTTGGTCCATGGGAAGACTGAAGACTTCTGGGATTTCAAAAGGATGCACCAACCTTTGGAAAGAAAGCAGAGCCCTGTAAGTGATGAGGGTTAGAACCAGCCTATGCAATTAGACCCAATTGGAAGGTGTCACCTGAGCTGCCCTGCGATCTGCCGTAGCCCACCTTGTCCAGCGCAGTGGCCCACCACTTCTGAGCCTGTTTCCCACCTGTCAACAAGTGGGGAGTTGGGCCAGATGGCTTTAGTCTCACAGTCATGGGTTCAAATTCTAAGTCTGCCCCTCCTCATAGCTATGGAACTATGGACAGGTCACTTCATTTCTCCAAAGGCCCTACAAAAGAGGGGATAAAAATAGTCCCTCCGTGACTAGACTGCCAAGGATTAAATGCGATGAGGCACATGAAGCGCTTACCTGGTATACTGACCAGCCTTGTGTGCCCTGGTTAAATGTCACTTACTATCTTCATTACTATCCCACACTCATCACTGTGCCTTCCCCAAACAAGCCCCACCCCCCCATACCTCCGGATTCTCCTGTCCATCTATAAAGTTCTCTGTTGATCACTTAAAAGCTTATCTATCCCTCAAGTCCCAACTCAACCACTGACCTTCTCCAAGGGATCTTCCTCGACTATCCAAACCCACAGGGATAGACTCTCTCTTCTCTCCATTTCTTTCACCTGGCCCTCAGCACACAATGCAAGTTCTTTTCACTTCTCAGACCAAAGATATATGAGGCCTTGGGCCTCAGTCCCCCATCTGTCAAATGGGGTGATAATCCCCTGCTTCCTTTCCAGTGAAAGAGGCACTGTCGAATTCTCATGAGACAGCATACTTAGGAATCATGACACATGCACAGGTGCTCAAACATTTGGGAGTTGGGGTAATTTTATCCAGTGACTCAAGATAATGAATTTTCTTATTTTAGGGACATACATCAGTGTACGTATTTGTTTGTTTTATTTTGGGGGGGGGTGAGGGGCAGAGAGAGAGGGAGAGAAAATCTTAAGCAGGCTCCATGCCCAGCGCAGAGCCTGACATGGAGCTCAATCCCAGGATCCTGAGATCATGACCTGAGTTGAAATCAAGAGCTGGATGCTTAACCGACTGAGCCACCAGGTACACCTATTATTATTTTAAAAGAACTAAAATATTTTTTTAATTTATCAGTTTTAATTTCTAACACAATAAACTTTAATATAACCCATGCAAACAAAGCTCCTCTGGCCCCTCGATAATTTTTAAACATGTAAAGGGATCCTGAGACCAAAATTTTGAGAACCATTGTCAACAAACTCATTCTAGCCTCTCATTTTACAGATGATGAATCTGAGGGGCAGGGATGTGCCCAGGGTCATGTGGGAGGTTGGTGACTAGGCTCTAGTCTCCTGATTTTCAAGCTTATTCACTTAGTCCCTAGTACGTCCCTGCCTGAGAAGAGATGCCAACATTACCTGATATAGCTGGATAGCACGTGGACCTTGGAAGTCTTTGTCTTTATTAGCTGTAAAAGAAAAAAAAAAAAAAATCCCTGCTTTAGGGAGGACCTCAGGCCCAGTTGCGCAGCTACTGATCCATCTGGCCACTCAGGAAACAGCATTCCTACAGGTGACCAGGCCCTGGTGCATTCACAAATTAGCCTAGGGCATCTGATGTGGGGCAAGAACCTCAATCGGTTGATCTTTGCTCAATTTTCCTTGGAACCTGGGAAAAGGCCTTGGTCTCACTCTTCCTCTATCAAGGCCCCAACCCCCCCATCCTCACTCACCAACAGGATTTCAGTGGCTTCTTCGATTTCTCCATTCCAAAAGTACCTAGAAGAAGAGAACAAAAGCAAATTATGATGCTCACAAGATGAGCCCAGTGAGATGCCTGACCTGGCCCAGTCAGGTGACTTACCAAGGTAGAAACTTTAAAATCTTTCCAAGCCCACATAAAAATATCTGGAATTGGCCAAGTCCCCAAAGGTCATCTAGTCCAACCATTCTAATGAATGCTTCTAGCAGCTGCCTAAACGTTCCTGGGCGTGAGAGGTTCACCATCTCTTGAAGAAGTCCATCGATCTACCTTACAGGCTAGAAAACATGAGATGGTTTTCTTTATGGCATGCCAACATCTGCCACCCAGTCGTTTTCTCCAACTTCCATATGAAGAGCCACCTCAGGGCAGCCCTGCAGAAACTCTTATGTTTTCTCTCCTCCAAACTGGGCATCTCCAGCTCTTTCGGATTTTATTTATCTTAATAAGAGAGAGTCTCAAACACACTTTGCACTAAGCACGGAACCTGACGTAGGGCTCGATCTCACGACCCTGAGATCACGAACTCAGCCGAAACCAAGAGTTGGACACTTACCCGACTGTGCCACCCAGGCACCCCTTCAGCTCTTTCTATGCTCATCCTATACTCCTGGCTTCTAGGCCCCTCCCATCCTTTGGACTAGTGCTACTTTTATTATTGACTCTCAAAGTGGAGTGCCCACAAATGGATAATTAAAAAAGCACAGGAGACTTCAGGGAAAGTGAGCCTTATAACATATGAAAACAGGTCCAAAAGTTAAAAAACAAAGTCAGTAATGAAGTTCAGAAAAGAGTCCAAAAACAGTATCAATGGAAGGGAAAGAAAGTTGGCCTGAAAATATCTACACTGACTCAGGGCAAGTCTAAGATGACCTAGGCCACTGGTGCTACGGTGAAGGGGTCAATTATAAAAAGGATGGACATATGAAGGGAATGTGAGGCTGAAATTCTGTTCTAGTTCCCAAGCACTGGTTCCCAGACTGGCTTTATGTGAATCACCTACACAATTTTTTAAAAATTCAGTGACCCAAGCCCCACTCTCAGGGAGAATGATAGAGCAGATCTAGAATGGTGCTCAGGAATCTAAAACACAGCCAAATTTGGGAGCTATAGCTATAGATGATGTGAGTCCTGCGGGGATGACATCGCTGGGGGAGGGGTGTGGAGGGAGCTTCCATTATAGAGTACTTTTCTGTTTTGACCTTCACAGTAGATATTCTCTCTCCTCCCCCACCCTTCCTCCCCCCACCCAGCCAGGGGAAGAAGGAGATGAGAAACAGGCTAGGATGGGAGAGATTGAGGCACAAGACAAATCCTGCACAGCTGGTACTGGGATGCTGACATATTTTTATGAGGGAAATGGAAAGACCAGAATTAACTCAAGTGAGGGTGTTAAAGAAATGAAAGGCAAATAACCCAGAAACAGCTTGTCACATAAGCCAACCCCTCAAAGTTTTCCAGAGAATTCAAAAGCAGTGGGAATTATTTTCTTTGATATCCCTAATAGGCTTACTCAGGGATGGAATGCCCAGTCGGGCTTCTTTGCTAACAGCAAGCTAACTAATTTAAACAAAGAATGTGCAAACAAGATTCGCTTTTTCTGAACTATAGGTCTTTTTCCTCCCTTCTCCATACACAGCCTATTTTTGCTTTTGTTGGTTGACAGAAATCCCCTAGGTGACTTCCTCCGAATACAAATTAACAATGAACTGTTCATTAAACAAATACCCAGCAGTTGAGTGCTCTTTCCACCAGCCAGGACCTGACCTAGCACCCCCACACCCTTCTACAGGCCATAGCAAAACTCACAGTGAGGATGCCTTGGGCAGGATGTTCACAGAGGCAGCCAGCTTCTTATCCAGGCTAGCCCTAAAGCAAACAGACAGAGTCACAGTCACCAAGGTAAGTACCCAACATCTTAAGAAAAGGGACAAGGGACAGGAGTTCTTGGGAACTACTCTGGTTTCCTGAGAACCATTTAGAGCAACCCTTCCCCCTCAAGCCAACACATTCCATAACCAGCATGTACACCACAGAACTTCTAAAGACAGCGCAGTTTATAAATCCTTCCCTGGGTGGGGAGGAAAGGAAGGAAGTAGCTATGGCAAGGCAGTTTTAAGGACAGGCCCAGTCTGTTTGGGGAAGGGAAACTGATTAACACTGGACACAAGACCTGGATTCCATTTCCGACCTTGCATGTGACTTTAACCATGTTCTTTCTTTCATTCTAAGAATAAGTATTTGAGCCCCTACCCAAGATAGGCATGTCCCCCTCACTAAAGCTGACTCTCCTGTACAATAACAGGATCAGTTCAGTCAGCGGTTTCCAACCCTTCCACCATCATTTTAGTCTATCACCATCTTCTGCTTTTATCTCTTGGGTATGTGTCGGGCTGACACTCACTGCTTCTGATCTGTAGATACCCACGTGACCACACAGAACAGCTATAAGTCCAAGTAAAAGCAAAAAAAAAAAAAAAATCATACCCTGTGTTTGGCAAATATAGGCTCTTTTCACCTTTTTTATGTAAAGGTTTCCACCATAGCTCTAAGAGCACAGCCATCACTTTGCAGACCTCTAAGATTTTTTGGGCAGACCACAGCTTGGAGCTCCTGGTCTGATGTTCTGATTCCTGTGCAGAGTCCCGGGGAACACAGAATTAGTGCAGGTGTCACAGAAACAGGGGCACCACCAAATCATCGATGCAAAGAAGCATACCCAAGCAACAAAACCGGAAGCCCTCAGAATCAGGCCGGCCCTGACCAACCTTTCTCAGGTCTCAGGCCGCCAAGGGTGGGCTGGTCTCTGTGCTCTGAAGTGCTTGGACCCTGCCAGATAAACCTCATCTGAGCCCTACACACCGATCCCTCCTGCCCTCAGCTGCTGCCAAGAGAACTGACCTACTTTCTCTTCCATGAGTTCCAGGTTCAACAGTACTCTTTTTAAGGCTCCACATTAATGTGGCATTCCCTTGGAGAGTTCCAGAGCTAAATAAGTCCCTGACTGTAAGGAGAGGCACATGGCACAAATCTGTTTAAGCAACCATGGCAAGTCTTACTCATTCAATGGTCCACTGAGAAATGACATTTTATTGCTCCTGAAGGTGGCAAGGAAACACAAGGAGTGAGTTAAACCTTTAAAAAAAATAATCCCATTGTCTCAAAGGCCCAGAATGTAAACTCCTCAGTGCTGATCACAGCAACCTGTCCATAGGTAAAAGACTGTAGAAATATGGAGGACTGTGTTATTCAAAACGACCCTATAGCCAAAAAAAACCCAAAACAAAAACAAAAACACAACCAGAGAGCGTGAAAGCAAAAGAGAGCACATCAGCTGACTGACACACAGGCTCATCTGAGGAGAGCAGAAGACAGAGACACATGGAGCTGTTAGGGCCTTGAGAAACTGCCAAGTTCACAGACTAGTGAATCACAGACCACAGACATGGTTTGGCTCTTATAGAATTTTTAAAAATTTTTAAAGGTTTTATTTATTTATTCATGAGAGACAGAGAGAGAGAGAGACAGAGGCAGAGGGAGAAGCAGGCTCCCCGCGAAGCAGGGAGCCCGACGCGGGACTCGATCCCAGGACCCTGGGATCACGACCCTAGTCGAAGGCAGATGCCCAACTGACTGAGCCACCCAGGCGTCCCCAGAATTTTTAAAAATTTTGACTTTGTTACTAATATTTATTATTAGGATATTTCACACTCAAAAAACCAGATTATCTATCTTCTCAGCAGAAAGTAAGCCTGGTAACATTACAACTACAGTCTGACAAGGTCACGTTTAGCTAGAGCTGAGCAGTGGCTACTCCCTGGAGGCGTGACATCCGCTTCTCAGGTCCACACAGTTCCCACTGCTCTTCTTCCTCCCAACACACAGGGAGAGTCAGGGCTGCTATCCACCATCACCCACCCTCATGACACTCCAGCCCACTTTGCTCATTTAGGGGCCTGCCTGTAGGTATCTGTGTTTGCGCCCGGATCTAATCCATTTCCCTCTATATACAGGAGATGGAAGCCCAGGGAAGGAAGACTTGCCTAAGGTCCTATGTGGAGTTGGCAACAAAGAGGACACTAGAATCAGGTCTTCTGATTCAACACTCAGGATTTTCACCCCGGCCCCAATAAGAAATGTTTCTAGGTAATTTTTCTAGCTAAGGATGTGTCTTTCAATGAAGAGATCTAAGAACCTGCCAGGAACCAGAACTGAACTGACCCAGAATTGAGAGGCAGCAGACTAATCTCTGAAGAACACTACAGAAGACAGCCACTAGCCCAGAGCTAAGGGACCTGGCCCCAGTGCTGGTTCTGTAGCTAAGCTGGGGTTCCTGCCTGCTCCTGTTCATGGGGCCCTCCCCATCATGTACCATTTACTCTCCTTCTATAAACCCTGGCAACTAAACCTGTCTGCCTCTTTTCTATCGAAACCATTAATAAAAACTACGAAACAAATTAGGTTGAGTGAGAGCCCCACAGCCATATTCCCTAAAGGCTCCACTTCAGACCTGCAGGTCAAGCGAGTGGACTAACAAACCGTAGAGACAACAGGAAATGCTCATTACTCAGCCCTGCCAGCACCCAGTAAGAACGCGTTACGTACCAGCAACTACGAGGAAACCCCAAAGGAGAAAAGGCCACCCTGAGTCATGAGTGGGCGCAGGCAGGGGAACTGCCACAGAAGATGAGAGCAACAGTCCCTGTCTGGAGGCCACGGGGGAACCAGAGCAGGCAGGAACATGGAGGCAACCATCCAGGTGAGTAGCTGGGATGTCACGGCAGGAGCAGGTGGACCCCTGGAATCTCCCAGGGCCCAGGCAGCAGTGATGGAGTGCTTGTTGCCAGGCAGGAGCACTAAATGTGCCAGGAGAGCCATCACGAGGGCCCCCAGCCCCCACTCACTGAAAACAGTGCTGCATAATGCCAATTCCTGGCAGCCCTTCTGCACCCCCCCCCACAAACGTGACTAAAAAGATGAGAGAGGTCCCAATTAATCCCAAGTAACTGAGGAAGGTCAATAACCAAGAGAGACAAAACTGAACAAACAGAAGAATTTACACAAGAGAATCAGTTAATAGAACATTCAAAACCAAGCTTTTAAAATAAGTATAATTATATATACTTGAAAGTTGCTGAGAGCAAATCTTCAAAGTTTTCACCACACACACATACAAAAGGCAACTATGTGAGGTCATGGATGTGGTAACTAACCTTACTGTGGTAATCATTTAGCAATATGTATTTATATAAAGTATCAAGTGGTACACCTTAAATTTATACAATGTTATATGTCAATAATTGGTCAATAAAACTGGAAAAAAATTTAAAATATATTAAGTATAATTAATATCTACAGAGAGATAAGACAAAGTTATTGCATCCATAAAATATGATCAATTATGAAATAAGAGCAGTTGGTTATTAAAAAAAATTAGAAATCTTGAAAAGTAAAACTATTAAAAAACTATTTTTAAAAACTTATAATTGTTTAAACAAAAAAGCAGGAGGGCTGAATAGCAAAAGAGCTGAGAAACAAAGAAGAGAGAAGACTGCTCCAAATTCTCCCAGCATGTAGAATAAAGAAACAGAAAAATATAAAAGTTCAGTCCCAGAGAACAAATTCAACATCTACCTAACTAGGAGTTCCAGGAAACGGACACAGAAAGAATAGAGAAAGAATATTTACCAAATGAATAGTTGAACATTAAGATAGAGAGAAACTCCTAAAATCAGAGACCAAAAGCATTACCTACAAAGAACGAGACTCAACAAACACCTGACTTCTCAACAGAACCTTGGATGCAAGAAGTCAACAGAGACCTCTCCCCAAGCATACATGGATCCATTTACTGAACTGGCCTTTCGACTAGTTAGGATCCAGGAATTAGAGTCCTTGTCCTCCCAATACCCCACCTCACAGATGTGAGCTGACACTGTTCCCTGACAGGACCCAGAGTGGCTGATTCAAACAGTTTAGCACATACCCTAGGTACACCAGAAGCATTAAAGGGATTTCAATTCCTAGCTGCTAAATATTATGGTCGTATTTCTGGAGTAATCATGGGTTCTTTCAGGCAAGTGCTAGTCTCCAAATATAACATTGTGTAATAGGGAAAACATAGACATTCTGGTTGGGGGAAGAAAAATGGAAGAAATTGCAAGGTTAATCTGTGACCAAGAATTTGGAAGCTGTTGTGTCCCTAAAGACCAGATTCAACATTTTAAAACACTGTAACTTAGTCTATCAATTTCAAGATGGCTGAGTTTATAGAGTAAGCCAGTCCATCACCCTCCAGACCCATTAACCCTCTTCAAAGTCACAGCTATAAAAAGAAGTGATGGGGGACATTCAGATACAACAAACATTTAGTGAGCATCTGCTATGTCCACTTTACTGGGGTAAGAACTGTACATATTTCATATCATTTAACCCTCACAAGGGTCCTGTGAGGTAAGTGGCATTATCCTATGCTATAACTCAGAAAACTAATGCTTTGAGAAAGAAAGCAACTTGCCCAGGGTCACACAGTTACTGACGTGGCACAGCCAAGATTCAAACCCTGGTCTGATTGTAAGTCCAGTGCTCTTTGTACCACACCATAGCTGCTTTTAAAGAAATTTGCCAAATACTGGGATGCCCGGGTGGCTCGGTCGTTAAGCGTCTGCCTTCGGCTCAGGTCATGATCCCAGGGTCCTGGGATCAAGCCCCGCATCGGGCTCCCTGCTCGACGGGAAACCTGCTTCTCCCTCTCCCACTCCCCCTGCTTGTGTTCCCTCTCTTGCTCTCTCTCTCTCTCTGTGTCAAATAAAGAAATAAAATCTTTAAAAAAAAAAAAAAAGAAAGAAAGAAATTTGCCAAATACTGGGGCGCCTGGGTGGCTCAGTCAGTTGATCATCCAACTCTTGATTTCGGCTCAGGTTATGATCTTGGGGATGTGGGATCAAGCCCCACCATTTGGCTCCACGCTCACTGGGGAGTCTGCCTGGGATTCTTTCTCTCTCCCTCTGTCCCTCCCCCTGCTCGCACACTCTTCTTTCTCTGTCTCTCTCTAAAATAAACAAATCTTGAAGGAAGGAAGGAAAGAAGGGAGGGAGGGAGGAAGGGGGAGAGGAGGAGAGGGGGAGAGGGGGAGAGAGAGAGAGAGAGAGAAAGAAAGAAAGAAAGAAAGAAAGAAAGAAAGAAAGAAAGAAAGAAAGAAAAGAAAGAAAGAAAGAAAAGAAAGAAATTTGCTAAATACATGGAATAGCCTCCTCCTCCTCACTTGCCATGGTGAGCACCTCTAGGAGTAAGCTAAGAGAATATCTCTAAGAAGAAAAAGAGCTGAGCCAAGTATTAGAAGACTTAAATTCTCAGCCTGCAGAGTTCCCTTGTCCTCTGACCTTAACACCTTGGGCAAGCCACCTAGCTCTCTGGGCCTCATATCCCTTAAACGCTCCCATGCACCACTCAACATTTTCAGGCCCAGCAACAGGATCTGTCGGGGGATCATACAGCCATGCTTCTCTTATCACCTCAAGCAGATAGCCGTGTAGTGGACATAGTGGAGTATCCCGATAGCTCCCCCAGCCTCCTGGGGCAGCACCTAAGCCCCTTCACCGTACCTGGCAATATCTCTGGCAATTTGCTCATTGGGACAGTTGACAAAGACGATGGAGTAAGTGCCGGAAACATAGCTGCCGGTGACAGCTGAATGGAGCCGCAGGCTAAGGGTCCTGAATATGGGGTATGACAGGAAAGAAGCTGTCAGGATCTACATGGTAGGGAGAAAAAAGCACAGGTCAGCAGTGACATGGCCAATTCACGATCTGCCAGCTCAAGCAAATTGTAACCAAGGCTAAGCGTCATTTTTTCATCCCCATTCCCCATCCACAAAATAATTCCTGGTATCTGTATTGAGCTTTAGTGCTTAAGTTTTTGTGCCTAAATATTTTCCTCTGCATTTTGCAGGTGATAAAAAAATGGAGGCTCAGAAATCAAGATCACATAGTTTGTAATTGGTGAAGCCAAGATTAGGAATCGTCATCTGGATGAGCAGAAGTCCATTCTTATTGTATAAAACTGCTATTCGAGGTAATGCCAACTGGAATCCACTGACCTACTATCATCCTATGGGGATTATTTATGAATGATCTACTGATGTCGTAGAGAGTTAATTTCACCTCCATTCATTTGTGTCTGTGCAGGCACTGTGGGTAGTCCAGTGGAAAAGGTAGCCTAATTCAAAGTAATGTGACCTGTGTTGTTGTAACTGAGAGGTGGTAGGACCTAGAGGAAGGTTGTACCTGAGGGAGCAGAAGAGGCTTCAAAGGGAAGGTACCGTCTAAGTTGGATCTGAAATCATAAGTAAGTTTACAAGAGGAGAGGGAGGTACTCCTAGTAAACGTTAATATGTACAAACTCAAGAGGTATTAAGGGATAGATGAGATCTCCAATCTGCAGGTATGATATCAGGAGGAAATGAGACTGGCTAGCCTTATAAAGAGAAGGGTCAGTCAGAGGAGTTTGGGGTTTGTACTCATGGGATAGGGTGCTGTCGGAGGTTTTTAGGTAGGAGAGTAATAAACGTGGTCAAGTTGGGAAGAATAACATTAGAGAGAGGAGTGACCAGAAGGCCGTCTACTTAAAAGGCCACTACAATGATCTAGGAAACAGACCTTAAGATCTTGAGCAAAGAAGATGGCAGTGACAATGTGAGAGCAAAAGACACTCAAGATACAATTGTTCTTACTATTTTAATGATAAACATTTAAAATAAGAGGAACTGGAAACAATTGGAGAACGGCTTCCATTCCAGGGCTCTCTGCTTGGGGGAGATCATGGAGCTATTAACAGGATAGAGGCGACTTGAAAGGAGGCCCGCAGTGACTCAGGCAAGGCTGAACAGAAGTGCGCTTCTCCTGCCTCCCAGCCCAGGGCTCAGGCCTCACTCAAACAAGCCTCTGTCCTCCCACTCCTTCCACAGTATTGCCTGGAGCCTGGCTCCTACTTCTTGGCAGGGCCTGAGCAGCGTTTTTAATGTTTGGAGTTTCAGTTTGACTAGAGGCCTGTCTGGGTTGGGCTCCTCAATCCCTCCTACTACCTCCGCCAACACCTCCAAATCAAAATACCAGTCCTCTGAACTAAGCCAGTGACCACGCAAGAACAAAAGAACCAGGCTTCTCAATGAAGCTTTTATTGCACGTGTGTGTTTTCTAATGACAACTCAACTAGACTGTAAGAAAAAAGTAAAAGCACTAGAGAGCAGGATTTAAATCCTAGTGCCAGTACTGCTAACTGCCTGTGGCCTTCGACAAGTTACCTCCTCTCCCTTCTGTAACTGTTACTTAGAGAATGCAGATTCTGACACTTCTACTGCCTATCTCAGAGTTGTCATGGGTTCAAACCGGATAGGAAAAAGACTTTGTAATCACTGATCCGATAAAGAAAGGCACCGTGCTTTGCTCATCACTGTACCCCCCACACAGTTCATGGCACGCAGAAGGTTCACAATAAATACTTATAAACTAGCGAATTAATAATTACACCAGCAAGATGTGGTTATTAAGACTAAATAGTGGGGACATCTGGGTGGCTCAATCGGTTAAGTGTCCGCCTTTGGCTCAGGTCATGATCCCAGGGTCCTGGGATCAAGTCCCACATTGGGCTCTCTGCTCAGTGGGGAGCCTAGAGCCTGTTTCTCCTTCTCCCTCTGCCTGCCGCTCTGTCTACTTGTGTGCTCTCTGTCAAATAAATAAATAAAATCTTAAAAAAAAAAGACTAAATAGTGAAGTAGACAGGGCTTTTGAGTCACTGGCTTTGGCTTTGACCAGAGAACTGGATATACTAAAACACTGTAAGGCTCCAATGACTCTAAAGTGGCTTCCAGCACAGAATCTAGACAAAAGGGGTAGTGGCCTGTCCCCTAACCAAAAAAGCCATTCCTAGGGAAGATCTGGAACATTTCATCCAGTAGGTATCAGTGGGAAACTGCACTTACAGGATTAACTATAAACTCACCTAAAATGTATTGAAACTCATATGAACTCATAGTCAAAATGCTAAGAGGTAAATGGGCCCTCAGGTATCTAAGATAACCCATCATTTCACAAACAAGGTAACTGAGACAGAACATACAGAAACTCTGTGATAGAACCAAGACTAATCCAAGACTCCTGCATCCCACTGTGGGTTCTTTGAACTGCAGTGAGCATGCCTAGGAATGGGTTTAGTGGGGTCATTTCAGCTTCACATACTCCAGTGGTTCTCAACTCAGAGGAATTTTGCCCCCGGGGGGACATCTGACAACGTCTAGAGACAATTCTGACTGTCATGACTGGGGAGGAGATGCTCTTGGCATCTAGTAGGTAGGTAGAGGCCAGAGTTGCTGCTCACATCCTTCTGTTGTTCCACTGATCACAGTGAAGGACAGACAGCGTTTACACATGTCTCCCCCACTGGGCATGAGCTCTACAGTCTCATTCATTTTCACACGTGCAGGACTTTACCACCCTTGACAGGGAGATTTGAGAAATGTTTGTGGACCTAGCAACAATGTGTTGGAAGCATGAGAGGACAGTTTGGAACCAAGGGTGGACTACAATATATTCATTCTATGACATATTCTGTGACATTCTATGAATGCAAAATTGACAGAAAATACACACATCAGAATATTCCCCAATAGAAATATTATAATGGAAAAAAGATTCACTATAATTTTTAAAGTCTTTATAACATTTTCATACTTACCTTTTACTAAACACTTTTTCTAATTTTACATTCTTTTAAAATATTTTATGTATCCCTTTGGTTCATATTTCATTCTGCCATTTTTTTTGTCCTGGAATATTTACATAGCTTTGAAGAGGTTATGATTGACTTTACAACCTGTGTTAAGGCAGAAGGGGCCTCAGAAGCCACCCAGTGGTTCTAAGCTTGTAATTGACCTAATTTTAAGGAACCTGTGATACTCTGGAATTTAGTGCTACATTGTGTTTAGCCATACATTTTCCTCGTACAAATCCACAATTTTCACACACACACACACACAAATCAAGAAAATCTACAGTTCCAAAAAGGTTAAGAGCCACTGATTTGTGCCAATTTTTCAGATGAGCAATGTAACGGCCAGAGAGAAGAAATCACCCAAAAAGTGAGCAAGGCTTCTGACCGTCTCCTACAGTTCTTTCCACCGCCCCGCTCAACCACCAACACCACACCACTGGTGGTGCTCTGTGGCCACTTCCAACCTTAACATTTGAAGATACTTCAGAGATGAGAAAACCAAACTCTTCTTCAAATGCAAAAAAACCCCCAAACAAACAACCAAAACAAACAAAAAACGAGATGGTGACCGCAAGAGAAAGGTTAAAAGAATCTACCATGTGACCCCTAGATCAGAACTCACCAGCAGACAGCCCATCACCTCCCCAGACAACCCTGGCAATGAAACGCAGCCCAGTCCTTCCTCCTCACAAAATGGGGAGTGAAGCGTTGCTGGTAATCTTCAGAAGCATGCTATACACTCTCCAGGACACCGGGGGGGGCCCGGGGGGGGGGGGGGGGGGGGGGGGAGGGTTGGAAGGGGTCGTGTGTCTCGGGAGATTCCCCCTTCCACCTCCTACCTGCCTGCTCCCAGCTCAAAATCCCAGGAGCAGAAAAAAGAAACACACCTTCTCCCCTCAATTCCCCAGGTTGGAGGTTCTAGGGGTGAGAGAGTTCACAGAGCCGTAGCATGGGACACTCACCAGGAAGCATATGAGGACAGAGAGCCGCAGACAGCCTGGCAGAGGGCACCCAGCGCCCAGCCTGTCCATGGCGTCGCTGGTAATTCAGTAGCACAGCCGTAGCAAACTGCAGCCTCGGGCTGAGCTGCAACCTGATGGGCGGGCACTGAGGGCCTACACTGCCCTATCCCCTCACCACCTGCTGCCTGCCCCACTGCCCAGCCAGGCCCCAGCCAGGCTGGCGGGGAGGACAAAGTGGAGGGGGAGGGGGCAGGGAAAGAGGGAGTAATTCTCACTAGGCAATTCTCTTCCTAGAAACAAAAACCCAGACACCATATGCTGACCTACAACCCCTGCAAAAATAAAAATACTAATTTTCCCTTCCCATTCTAACAACAAAAAAAATGATAAAATCCCCACATGTACAGATAAAGAGATCTAAGTTTCTTAGATATATAAAACTTCCAGAAACCACAGCACACAAACACTAATACACACACACAAAACTCTTCCACTTTATAGGGGCCCATCCTGCCTACAAAAACAAGTGAAGCACACATACATACATGCGTGCGCACACCCACACACACCCCTAGGATCTCACATCTAATTCTCCTTGGCTTAAACCTACGAACTCACTCATCTTTCTAGACCAGCTGCTCCGTGCAGCTTTTTGCAGGGTTAGTCCCACAGTCCTCTATTTCCCCTAAGGCACTTCGTACACACTTTTGTTGTAGCATTCGACATCATCAACTATGGGGAACTGCAAATAAGTAAGAAGAGCAGCAAGCTAATGACTGACTGCTGCCCTTCGGGGATGCAGAGTCCACTGATGCCAGGGTGTGCAATTTTTTAATCCAGCTTTTTATGTGAAATATCTTAATTTTCAAATGATATCTCTGGGGCAGGGGAAAGGACTGAGTACACAAGGCCACAACTAAACTTTCTTAAGGAAACTGTTCTATATCTGGATTGTGGTAGTGGTTACACAAGCGTTTTAAAAAATTCAACAAAAGGGCGCCTGGGTGGCTCAGTTGGTTAAGCGACTGCCTTCAGCTCAGGTCATGATCCTGGAGTCCCTGGATCGAGTCCCGCATCAGGCTCCCTGCCGAGCAGGGAGCCTGCTTCTCCCTCTGACCCTCCCACCTCTCACGTGCTCTCTCTCTCTCATTCTCTCTGTCTCAAATAAATAAATAAAAATCTTTAAAAAAAAAAAAAAAAAATAAAAAATTCAACAAAATTCAACATACACTTACGTTGGTGAATTCTATATTGTATGTAAACAGTACCTTAACAAGCCGGGGAAATGCTGGAAACCAATTCAAAATTGTTGTATGCTGGGTAAACCAAACAAAACACATCTGTTAGCCAAATCTGGCTTGCAGGCTGCCAGTTCACAGTCTTTGTGTTTAATTATCTGTTTACTGTCTGTCTCATTCCTTGGGACTCTAAGTTCTTAAAGGCCCACATTTCTCACCAGTGTCTGACAAAGTAGTTAATAAACCAGTTGTAGCCCTGGTCTTATCATTTACATAGTTAGCTGTGAAGACTCAGGCCAATTACATAAACTCTTTGAGCTCTGGGGCGGGGGGGACGGTGGTGTTGGTAAAGGAAGGGCTAATGCCACCTTCACAGGGGGGAGGAGGGATTAACAAAGAATACTGATGTAAGAATGTTGTAGAAAACGTAAGACCATGTCAGCTTTTCAAAAGCAAGTAGTCTCAGGACTCCTGGCGGGCTCAGTGGCAGAGCATGTGACTCTTGATTTCAGGGTTGTGAGTTTGAGCCCCACATTGGGTGCAGAGATTACTTAAAAATAAAACCTTTAAACAAACAAACAAACAAAAACCAGAAGCAAGTAATCTCATACTGACTACCATGGTTAACTCAGAAAATCTCCATTTGTGATTGAAGAACTTAGTATCTGTGGAAAAACTGGCTTAGAGAAAATGAAGCTGTGGTCCTAAGAAAACCTTTATATCCAAAGTCCAGTAAAATAAGTCAAGACTGTGATCTTTTATACCTATTACATTAATAAGAAATGTAGCCACTGTTAATGACCATTTACCTTAGATCCTGAGATGATTTCCTGAGATGATGTCCCCAATTTTAGCACAGGACCCCACACAGCTTATGCTCAATAACTGTTTGTTGAATGACTAAATGATACGGATGTGTGGCTGGTGATGATAAGGATGGTCATGATGAAGGGAGATGTTGGGGCAACAGGGGAAAAATGGCAAGAGATGAACTGTCATTTGGAAGGAACTGCCTCTGGATTCTCTTCCTTTAACTCAGGCACATCTACTCTCTCCAGATTCAATTCCAAGGTTAGATTCCAAAAGTCCAATTCTGCATTTATGGCTTTGGCAGATTCTTCAGATATAGTGAGAGTCTCAGTGCCACTGCTTGAGGGTCCAGGATCTTCTTCTGGAGGCTTCTTGTCCTCTTTCCTTCTCTCTACCTGCTCCTCCTTATGGGATTCAGATTCGGATTTAGACTCGGATTCAGATTCAGACTCCCCTTCAGACTCCGATTCTGTATCCATCTTCTTCATCCACACTACTTCCTCTTTGTTTGTGTCTTTTTCTTTCTTCAACTCCTTTGCTTTATTTTGAAGGTTCTTCTGTACCTCTTTATAGGTATATAACAATTTATTGAAGTCTTTTTTAAAGGCCAAACTTCGGTCCAGGAAAGGATCCATATCAATTGCAGCATCAATGAGGTCTGAGGCCTGGCGTAAGACAGCATTCAATTTCCTTAAATTCATCTTTACCTCTGGTTCCGGGGACCTGTCTTCTTCCGTATTTATTGATACAGACTCTCTCTCAGTTATGGCCAAAGCCTGAAACTTGAGCAGCTCATTAATTTCACCCTCTTCGATGTCAAGGAATTTAAAGTCCATCCGTTTTGCAGACTCTACGATTTTTGCAACTTCTTCATTAGCTCTAGGGAAACATGCATAATCATTCACAACATCATCCCAAAGTTTCCACCAGGCTTTATTAAGAGCAGCCGGTTTTATATCATCCATTGCCTCTTTTATCACTACCAAAGCATCAGCAATGTTGTACTGTTGCCATGTTTCTTTCAAAGTAAGACAGGGGTTTTTTTCAATACAGTCAGCAAAGTGGTCAAACATATGCTTGGTGTAATACCTCCTGAAGGCTTCAATTATACCCTGGTCCAAGGGCTGAAGATAGCTAGTGCCTTCCAGAGGGAGGAACACAATATCAACATTAGGATGAGCAAAGAATAATGAGTCTGGGTGATTGGGACCTCTGTCCAGAATTAGCAACACTCTGAACTCAAGATTTTTTTCTATTAAATAACTCCGGGCCTGATGGATAAAACAATTATGAAACCAATCCAAAAAGAGGGCAGCGGTTAATGATACTTTGGGGTGTGATCGCCAGAACACAGGAAGGCGGTTTTTATCTTTTTCCAAAAGACAAGTGGGATTGGGGTCTTTATAAAGCAGCAAGGGTTTTATCATTTTGTCACCGGCGGCGTTGGCACAAAAAATGAGGGAAATCCTGTCCTTAGCTTCCTCTAAGCTTTTGGGATTTTTGTCTTTTTCCCTAAAAGTACGTGAAGGCATGCACTTCCAGAACAGGCTCATCTCCTCGGCGTTGAAGACCTGTTGAGGCACGTAGCCTCTGGCTCTGATCAGTCTCTGGAGTTGTTTGGAATACTTGGGTGCCGACTGGGCATTCAGGGGTTCTTCCTCCCCCATCAACCTCGAATTTCGCAGACTGTAGCGATTTCTAAACTTCTCAAACCATCCCTTGCTCGCATGAAACTTATCCGGGTTGCCGTTCCCAGTGGTTTCCACCAGCTGCTTGTAAATGCGTTTGGCCTGGCTGCAGATGGCCTTCAGCGTCAGAGGCCGGCCCCCTATGGTCTGGTCCTCCACCCAGAAGGTTAACTCGGTCTCCATCTTCTCGATGTTTACATCACGGGGAATGCACAGCACCTTGGAGCACACCGGCGAAACACTCTCCATGCTGGCCCTGATGGCCTTCTCGTTTTTCTTAATGGTGCGCACGGTTGACTCGTTGACGCCAAACAGGCGCCCCACGTCGGTGTTACTCACGCCTTCTTCCAGCTTCTCGAGAATTTTCATCTTGTCTTCCAGAGGAATGACCCTCCGCCTCCTCTTGATTCGTGTCTGGCCCGGAAGCAGGATGCCCATAGCCTCCGCGCCGCCTGGGGTGGCCTCGGCCGCTGCCCAAGCCGCGGCGGCCTCCACCACCGCCGCCCTCGCCGCAGCCGACAGCCTGGCTCTGGGACCGGGCGGCCGCCCGCGAGGCCGTTTAACCTTCTGTGGGTCCTCATTGTCACCACTCCGCTTGCCGGGCATCTGACGCGCCTTCGCCCTCTGAGGGAAATACGCAAGCCGACCGGAAAGTCGGCCTCCGCGACCCACCAAGCGGCGCCCACGATGACACCCGGCCGCAACCCCGCAAACACCGGCGACAGTTGGCCCGGCCCCTGACGGCCTCCGTCTCGCGAGGCTTGGCGGCCCCGGAGCGCGCGCGCTGCCCGCCCGCCCCCACATTGCTATTGGTGCGGCCGGGGCAGCTCGCAGTCCCGGCGGAAACCCCGGGAAGGGAGGCTGTGCCCCGCAAATCTCGCGAGGCTCGGAGCGGCGCGTCGGGAGCCGGGAGCCGGGAGCCGGCGGAGTCGCGAGCCGGGGCGGGAGGGGCACGATGGCGGCCCAGGCGCTCGCGCTGCTGAGGGAGGTGTCGCGGCTGGAAGCGCCGCTGGAGGAGCTGCGCGCGCTTCACTCGGTGCTGCAGACCGTGCCGCTCAGCGAGCTCCGCGAGCTGGCGGCCGAACTGCGCCTCGGCCCGCTCTTCTCCCTGCTCAACGAGAACCATCGGTGAGACGACCCCAAGCGTGGAGACGAGGGTGGCTGGGAGGAGGGGAAGGGTTCTCCCCAGTCGCAGGGAGGGTAAAGAAGTCGCTGACACTTTAGCGGGAGGGAGCCTGGGTGGCGAGGCCAGACACGGCGCTCAAGTCCAGCCTCCGAGTTGTGTGCCCTGGCCGTCGCCCGGCCTCACTGCCTTCATCCTTGAAATAGGAATTGGAGAGGGAAAGCGAGGTTGCCCACCTAGAGGGAGGCTCCGCAGTCATGTGTACGGGTTCGTGACTTTCTTTCCTCTTAAGAATGGGTCCTATCCTGGCAATTTGACAAGGTCCACCCACATTCTAAATTCACGTATCTTTTGATCCGTAGGCATGGAACAGGCAGGTATGCTCGCACTCAAAATGTCCTGTATACAGAGAGAGCTGCATGACAGAAGGTGACAGCAAAAAACTAGAAACAACCTAAATATCCATTAAAAGGGGTTGGAAATAAATTATGATACATTACTACTGTGTAACCCTGTGCAGCTAGTAGAAGAATTGAGGTAGATCCATATGTGTGGACATGGAAAAATCTCTTAATATATCTAGTTGAATGAAAAAGGAAAATTGTAGGAGTTTATGATTCCATTATGTGTAATGTTTTTAAGGATTTCAATCGCCGTCCCCCCTCCCCACTACACAGACTAGTAGAACACTGATAATATCTGAAAGGTACAGCAGGAACTATTAATACAGAAGTGGGACTGAGGATGGCAACTTTTTTCATTTAATGCACATCTGTACTGTTTGATTAAAAAGCACTTTGTATAAGTACCGCGCGCTAACCGATTGCGCCACTGGAGCTCCTAATTTTACAAATGTTTTGTGATCCAGAAATGTAAAAGTGATCCTTCTACCTGAAACGGTAAAAAAAATCTTAACTGGATCAACACTGGGTGATTTCAGGGGGCTTTCTTGGCTATATCCTTCTGAGATTCCTCCCTTTTTTATACATGTTCTGCTTCATTAAATCCATTAGTTAACATTATCCGGTTCTGCCTATGAAATATCTCTTTTCTGTCCTCTTTAATTCAAGCCCTCATTTTCTCCCTCTTGCTGGGTCTCTTGCTATTAGTCTGACTCACTACCTTTAAGCTTCTTTGTCCAGCACGTTCTTCCCACACAGCAACCAGTTAACTTCTTGGGTTATTTGTCTCAAATCTTTGCCATCGTTTCCCATTGTCTACAGTATGAAATTATGACTTCTTTTTCTGGCATTTGGGCCCGTACAGTATATTTCCATCCTACTTTTCCAGCCTCATCTTTTCCCTCCACTCCTCTACAAATATTTCATCTGCTTCAGCTACCATGTGGCACATTTACTTTCCCTTGAGCATGACTTGGCACTTTCCTAACTTTGTTCATGCATGTCCTTCTAACTGAAATGCCCTCCCTCTCTCCAAATTCTTTCCATTCTTGAAAGCCCAGGTAAAGTGCTGTCACCTCCAAAAAGTCTCACTTGGCCACTCCAGTTTCAAGTGACTGGTCCTCAGATCTCCTGAGAGGCATTATCATTATTTCTGTTAATGATACTTGACACTGTTGCATTATATTATAGTTCTTTATGTGTTTACTTCTGGTTTGAAAATCCTTTGAATGCAGGGGACGTATTTTGTTCATCTCTGCATCCCTCTTAGGGTGTAGCACATAGTACAATATATGCCAAATAAAAGATTAGACTCATAAATTTTAAAGAGGCCACCTAGTCCAACCACTTTATATCAGGGATGAAGAAAATTTCAAAAGTCATAACCTAAATTAACACCAGAGATACAGTAGGAGCTGAAATGGATGGGAGTTTGAAGAATAAGGTTTATGGGGGATGTGTTTTGCCTAATGAAGGAGCAGTGCTCTAGGCAACAATTTTAATGGAAATTTAAAAACAGGGTAATTCAGAACTGGGTGCATAGGAGATACCAATTGCAATTTGTGAGAATAATTCTTCTGCAGATAGTAGATTGGCAGTCTCTAGATCTATTTCTATTATCCTGGCAAAACCAGGTTGCTATATATTGGTTCAGAATCTGATCTAATAGATGTAAATCTAGTATCTTGACAGGAGTTTTTGTGATAGAAAGTAAGTCCTAAGATTATTGCTTTACAATATGGAGATTGATTGTAAATTATTAACTCTTTGGGTTTTTACTGTAAAGGGCCACATGTGATCTGAAATTTATGCACTATACAGTTTAACCTATGGCTGCTTTTTTAAAAAAAATAGCCTTATTGAAATGTAGTTTGCATAAAATAAACTGCACATAATAAACAATTTGAGGGGCGCCTGGGTGGCTCAGTTGGTTAAGCGTCTGCCTTCAGCTCAGGTCATGATCTCAGGTCCTGGGATTGAGCCCTGCATCTGGCTCCTTGCTCAGCAGGGAGCCTGCTTCTCCCTCTGCCACTCCTGCTTGTGCTCTCTTGCTCTCTCTCTGTCAAATAAATAAATAAAATCTTTAAAAAACTACACAATTTGACAGGTATTGACATACTGACATATGTATACACCCATGGAACCATCACCTCAGTCAAGATAGCAAAGATATCTCTTACCCCCAGAAGTTTCCTTGTGCTTCTTTGTAATCCCTTTCCACCTCAGCCAGGCAACCACTGATCACTATAGATGAGTTTGCCTTTTTTTTTTTAAAAAAGAGTTTTATATAAATGGAATCCCACAGTATGTACTCTGGTTTCTTTCACTCATCATAATTATTTTAAATTTTTCCATGTGGTGTGGATGAATACTTCATTCCTTTTTGTTGCTGAATAGTAGTCCCTTGTATAGGATGTACCACATTTGTTTTCGGTTTACCTGCTGGTGAACATTTGAGCTGTCTTCAGTTTGACTCTATTACAAATAATACTGCCATGAACGTTTGTGTACAAGTCTTTACACAGACATATTCTTTTCTCTTTGAGTTAATACCTAGGAGTGAAATGGCTAGATCATATGGCAGGTGTATATTTAACTTTTTAAGAAACTGTCTAACTGTTTTCCAAAGTAATTGTACCATTTTACATTCCCACCAACAGTGTATGAGAGATTATAGGCCTAAATATAAAACCTAAAACTATAAAACTTCTAGAAGAAAACCTGGGAGAGAATTTTTATGACCTTGGGTTGAACAAAGATTTCTTTGGTGTGACACCAAAAGTGTGATCCATAGAAGGAAAAATTGATAAATTGGACTTCATCAAAATTACTCTGCTCTTCAAAGGCCACAGTTAAGAGAATAAAAACGCAAGTCACAAATGGAGAAAAATCTTTGCAAAGAGTGTATCTGATAAAGGACTTGTATTCAGAATATATAAAGAGCTTTCAAAATTCAGAAACAAGAAAAGTATCCAATTTAAAAATGGGCAAAATATTTGAACAAGAAGATACAAGGATGGCAAATAAGCACATAAAAAGATACTCAACGTCATTAGTCATTAGGGAAATGCAAATTGAAATTACAATAACAAAGCAATTCAAGTATCTACCAGCAGATGAATAAAGTGTGGTATATACATACAATGGAGTATTATTCAGCCTTAAAAAGAAAAGAACTTCTAACACATGCTACAACGTGGAGGAAACTTGGAGACACCATTCTAAGTGAAATAAGCCAGTCACAAAGGACAATATTGTATGATTCCAATTAGATGAGGCACCAAGGGTAGTCACATTTAGAGAGAAAGTAGAATGGTGGTTGCTAGGGGCTCAGGGGAGGAGAGAATAGGAAGTTACTGTTTAACAGATATAGAGTTTGGGGCACTGGGGTGGCTCATTGGGTAAGTGTCTGCTTTCGGCTCAGGTCATGATCCTGGTGTCCTAGGATCCAGCCCCGTGTTGGGCTCCCTGCTCAGCGGGGAGTCTGCTTCTCCCTCTCCTTCTCCCTCTGCCCCTACCCCCTGCCCATGCTCTCTCGTACTCTCTCTAGCAAATAAATAAATGAATCTTTAAAAAATAGATAGAGAGTTTTCCATTTGGGAAGATGAAAAAGTTCTAGAGATGGTTGATGGTGATGGTTGCACAACAATGTGAATGAACTTTAATGCACAGAACTGTACATTTAAAAAATGGTTAAAATGGTAAATTCCATGGTATATCCAGTCACAGTTTTTTTAAAAAGGAAAAGAAATCCATATCCATTAACAGTCCTTCCTCCGCCTTCCTCCTCTCTGTCCCTCCCCTAGCCCTGACAACCAGGAATTTGCTTTCTGTGTCCATAGATTTGTCTGTTCTGGACATTCATATAAATGGAATCATCATCAAAAGGAAGCTTTTTATGTCTGGCTTCTTTCACTTAGCCTATTTCCACATTTTATCCATGTTGTATAATATTCCATTGGATGGATAAAATTGGGTGTGTTTATCCATTCATTAATTGATGGGACATTTGGGTTGTTTCTATTGCTATGAACATCCACGTACAAATTCTTGTGTGGACATATGGTTTCAGTTATCTTGGGTATAATAAACATTCTTAATCCTTCCCTTAGGTGCAGTTATACAAAGTGGAATCCCTAAGTTAAAAAAGTTATGTTCATTTTTAAGGCTTTTGCTATGTATTGCTTAATCAACTTTTAGAAAAGTTGTATCAGTTTAATTGTATGCTCCTATTAACCGTATATGAGTGCCTGGGCTGTTTACTTGTACTGCCCATTAAGAGAAAAGGAAGCTATTCTTAAAACATCTTCTGTATCCACAACTGGTAGTCATCAAGTTCTGATTAATTTACCTCTTTAATTGCTTCTGAATCTTTTCCCTCTTCTCCATCCCTCCTTACTACTCCCCCGTTTCACTCCCTCATCACCGGCCTTCTAACTGAAAAATTCTTTCTCTAACTGATGCAGAGTGACTTCCTCAAGTCAGATCTCATCATGTTACTTTCTGCTTAAAACCACTTCGTGGCTTCCCATTGCCTTCTGGAAAAGTCTGAATTCTGTAGCATGACAAAAAAGACCCATCAGAATGTGTCTTCTGTGCATCTTTCCTTTTTTATTGCTCCCCATTCATACCCCCCCTTTACCTTCTCCCCAGTTCTCTCCCATTCTTACCCCAGTGAGATGGAGCTCCTTGTACTTCCTTAAATGTATAACACTGCCTAATTCCTCTGTTCCCCTTCATGTGTTCTACCTGGAACACCTTTGTCCTCCTAGATAATCCCCACTTTTTCTTAAAATTTAGCTCAGCTATTACCCCTCTGGGAGGGCTTCCTGATCCCTGCGTTCTTTTTTGAGCTCCCATAGCTTCCAATCCTAACCTCTAACATTTATCCACCTGATTATAGTTGCCTTTCTGTTCTATATTTTCCATTAGACTGAGCTCATTGAGGCTAGAGAATTATCCTTCTTTGTAGCCCCAGCACAGGCATGGCACATAATGGGTACTTAGTAAATGTTTAGTAAATTAGTAGAAGTTAGTATTTTTTTTAAGATTTTATTTATTTTTTTGAGAGAGAGGGAGAGATAGCAAGAGAGAGAGCACGAGCAGAGGGGAGAGGGAGAAGCAGGGAGCCCGCCATGGGGATGGGGCTTGATCCCAAGACCCAGGGATCATGACCTGAGCCGAAAGCAGATACTTAACCAACGGAGCCACCCAGGCGCCCCCGAAGTTAGTACTTTAAAGGGAAGTCTGTGTGGAGAAGATCCTCATTGAGCCAGACTTCAGATATTAATGGGTTGTTACTACGTACCTGGCAGGACACAAACTAATGAGATCTCTGATGTCTCCTTTAGGGAACAGATCACTTTGTGTGTATCCATTCTGGAGAGATTGCTCCAAGCTGTGGAGCCAGTTCACGTGGCCCGGAACCTCGGGGCTGACCTTCAGAGGGGACTGACTCACCCCGATGATTCCGTAAAAATTCTCACTCTATCCCAGGTATGAAGTTTTACTAGCACATAATAAGGGAACTGACATTTAGTGACCACCTGCTCTGGACCAGGCTCTGTGTTGGGTGCCAAAGATAGAGAGATGAAGAAAACAGAATCTCTCTCTGTGCCTAGGAAGTATCTAGTCTATTCTAGTGTGCATAGCTAACTATAACCAGGAGGATCCAAGCTAAAGTAAGGAGTTCTAATAAGTATTGTCTGAAATATTCATTCATCAAATACTGACTGAATTCCTTTTACATGCCGGGCATTGTACCATAAACTGTTAGAGCTACCAAGATAAATAAAGCCTATTTCTTTCCTTCAAGGAGCTCCTTGTCTAGAGAAAGTAATTGCCATATTAGGTCTTATTATAGTGGCATGAAAAAAGTACTATTGTAAAGGTCACTAAACCAAGAAATTGAGAGAGTAACTCTTATAACCCTAGTAACCAAGATACTCTACTATTTGGGTGAAGAGCTGCTGCTGAGGATTATTTTGTTAAGTTGTTAGGACCCAAGCAGTTAGTTACTTAGTAGGCATTCGAGTACTGTTTTTCCTTCTCTCCTCTGGAAGGATTAATTCAACAGAAAAGGAGAAAGTATTGATTGATTCTCTGACTATTTATGTGCTAGACACCATAGTAGGTACTTTTCCTGTTTAGTCTCCTTCAATCATCATAACTATCCTGCAATTAAGTATAGTATTCTCATTTAACAGATAAGAAATTAGGTTCAAAGAAGTTATTTAATTTGCCCAAGGTCAGTGTAGCTAAAAATTGATAGAACTAGAATTTGTATTGTCTTCTCTCACTGAAGTGTCAGTTCTTTACGGTTAATTTTTTTCTTTCTTTTCAATAATGTGACTATACCATGAGTATGTTCAGCTTTAATGAATTTAGGTCATTTGGAATTTTTAATGGCTTGTCTTATAGCTGTAATCAGTAACTCCTAAGATAAATGCACACTAAGGGAGTTTCTGATTGCTTTTTTATTTCAGGTCGGAAGAATTGTTGAAAATTCTGATGCTGTTACTGAGATTCTAAATAATGCTGAATTACTAAAACGGATTGTTTATTGTATTGGTGGAGACAATCTGTCTGTAGCTAAAGCGGTGAGTCACCTAGAACCATCAGCTTAAATACACAGAGTATTCTAAAAAACAAAAGAAGGCCTTCTGGATTGAGAGGTGCAAGTTTAGGATGGATGATTTGTATAGTTGAATTGGTAACCTCATATAGATGGTATCAGATAAATAAATGGTGTCAAATAAATACCAGTAAACCCTTTCTGTTTTCTAGAATACACATATCTAAATTATCCATCATGGAGCTTATATTAGGTTGCTTGATAAGAAACAAAATTTACATCATCTGTTTTCTAGTGGGAATACTGTGTATCTTTTTCAGTTTTAAATAATGATACCTAAAACATAGTGAATGCTCATTGTGCAAGATGCATTCCACATACTAATTTCACATCAATCTCATGAAGTAAATATTAATATTTTGCATTTTTATGATTTAAGAGGTATTTTCTTTCCTTATAAGGCCATTAAGTCCCTGTCAAGAATATCACTAACCCAAGCTGGACTAGAGGCTTTATTTGAAAGCAATCTGCTGGATGATTTGAAAAGGGTAATGAAAACAAATGACATTGTTCGATACAGAGTGTATGAGGTAAGACTAAAAGCACGCTTTTTTTTGTTTGTTTGAGAGAGAGAGTGCAGGAGTGCAGGGGGAAGGGCAAGGGAGAGGAAGAGAAGATCTTAAGCAGTCTGCGTGCTCAGCATGGAGCCCAACGCAGGGCTCGATCTCATGACCCTGAGATCATGACTTGAGCCGAAATCAAGAGTCGGACACTCAACCAACTGAGCCAGCCAGGTGCCCCTAAAAGCACACTTTCTTTTTTATTTTTAAAGATTTTATTTATTTATTTGACAGAGAGAGACACAGCGAGAGAGGGAACCCAAGCAGGGGGAGTGGGAGAGGGAGAAGCAGGCTTCCCACGGAGCAGGGAGCATGATGTGGGGCTCGATCCCAGGACCCTGGGATCATGACCTGAGCCGAAGGCAGACGCTTAACGACTGAGCCACCCAGGCACCCCGCACACTTTCTGATGCCTGCAATTCAGAATGCAGTAGAGCTTCTACTGGAAGGCAAGATGGCTTGTTTACCATGTATTCATTGAGTGTGTTAGGCCCTGTGTTAGGCCCTATATTAGATGCTGGGGATGTGGGGGTGAACTCCCAGCCTAGTATGTGGGACAGTCATATAAAAAATATTTACAGTGCACTACATAAAGTACTATAATAAAGGAGATAATGTTAAAACTAGACTTTGAAATAATTAGTTACAGTAGTAAGATGAAGAAATGACTCTCATTTGTACCCGCTTTGTACTTACCATTGTGCTAAATCTCCACATATATTGTCTTCAATTTTTATGGTAAACCCTGTACATGATCCTCATTAACCTCACTATTGATGGAGTAGCTGACCCAGGCCATACAGTTAATAGGCTGCATATACAAAATGGAATCGTTGACAGTCTAATTCCCTGTTCACAACACTTTCTTACTTTGCATGTCTTAATACCATGCTCTCCTGGTTTCCCTTCTGCCTCTCTAGCTATTTCTTCTCAGTCTCCTGGCTCATTATCCTCTATTGAACTTTTAATTGTTGGAGTTCATGAAGGTGAATTCCCAAACCCTGTTCTCACTGTATATTCATTTCTAGGCAATTTTATTCATCTTATGATTTCAGTTCCCATCTATATAGGATGACTCCATACACCTCCAACCCAGACCTCTCTTCTGAGCCCAGACCCTCATGTCCAATGGCTTACTCACTGTTCCCCCTTTAGACCTATGTATTCTAGGCCCCTCACACTCATGCTCAAACCAAACTCCTAAGCTTCCTTACCCAGCCCATGCTCCAGTCAAAAATAGCAACACACTGGCCCTGTATCATAGTCAGCATGGTTGGGTATTAGACCTTGGGCTCATTCTCTGTGAGGCCTTGTTCTCCCTGCCACATATCCATTAGGTCCATATGGTGTCAGTTTTACTTAAACCATGCACTTCTCTTCCTTGATAAAGCCACCACTACCCTAGTCTAAGCTACCAGGATCTCTCACCTGGACTATTCTATTTGCATCCAGACTGGTCTCTTCTCATCCATTTTTGATACCACTAGTCTATTTTTGGATGCAGTCAGGATGATCTTTTAAATATTCAAATCTGGTTCTGTCATTCCTCTGCTTAAAATCCTTCAATGTCCTGTATCTCCATAAGCCCTCAGGACAACCTTGTGGAATGAGTAAGTGAATGACTGACTGATAGAATGTATGAATGAATGAATGATTTTTAACCATCTTTTTGCTGATTTAGGCTTTTGTACCCTGATTGATGATTTCTTAAAAAAAAAAAAACACACACACAAATACAATCAGATACAATGGAGTATTTCTGTGCCAAAGTAATTCTTACGCATTCAATGAAGTTTTTCTACTTATGGAGACAAATAATGGATTTTTTTAAAAATTCAGTTATATAAAGTGCCTAGTCCTGTGTTTAATTTAAACTGAGATCTAACACATGAAAAAATGCTCAACATCACTAGCCATCAGGGAAATACAAATCAAAACCACAATGAGATACCACCTTACCAGTTAGAATGGCAAAAATTAACAAGACAGGAAACAACAAATGTTGGCGAGGATGTTGAGAAAGGGGAACCCTCTCACACTGTTGGTGGGAATGCAAGCTGGTACAGCCACTCTGGAAAGCAGTATGGAGGTTCCTCAAGATGTTAAAAATAGAGCTTCCCTACAACCCAGCAAATGTACTACTAGGTATTTACCCCAAAGATAGAGATGTAGTGAAAAGAAGGGGCACCTGCACCCAATGCTCATAGCAACAGTGTCCACAATAGCCAAACTGTGGAAGGAGCCGAGATGCCCTTCAACAGATGAGTGGATAAAGAAGATGTAGTTCATACATACAATGGAATATTACTCAGCCATCAGAAAGGATAAGTACCCACCATTTGCATCGACATGGATGGAACTGGAGGGGTGCTAAGTGAAGTAAGTCAAGCAGAGAAAGACAATTATATGGTTTCACTCATATGTGGAACATAAGCAAATAGCACTGAGGACCATAGGGGAAGGGAGGGAAATCTGAAGGGGGAGAAATCAGAGATGGAGATGAACCATGAGAGACTATGGACCCCGAGAAACAAATTGAGGGTTTCAGAGGGGGGGGGGGGGGGGGGGGTTGGGGTAACAGGGTGATGGGTACTAAGGAGGGCACATGTTGGGATGAGCACAGGGTGTTATATGCAACTAATGAATCATTGAACACTACATCAAAAACTAATGATTTACTATACAGCAGCTAACTGAACATAATAAAAAAATTTAATTAATTTTTTTTTTTTTTAATTCTTTTTAAAAAAAAAGTAGTAGTATTAAAGGCCTTGGGCCAGGGAACTTTAAAGAGTAGACTCTTCCTTATGTTAGAAGAGGTTTCATTTCATCTTGTCATTGGAAGAATTGAGAAAGGACAAGAGAACCTGTTTGGTTATAAAAATCTAAATAACTATTAAAAAAATGAGATTTAACAGATTTGGGGCTGTTTTGACCTTTTTGCTTTTTCTGTCTTTTTCTTTCAGTTAATTGTGGAGATTTCTTCTCTGTCACCAGAATCTTTAACGTACTGTACCACCAGTGGATTGGTAACCCAGCTCCTCAGGGAGTTGACTGGGGAGGATGTGCTGGTCAGGTATGTTGGCTGAGAGAGCTCTTAAAACGTCTTTTTTTGGAAGTCCAGGAAACAGCTTTGGGACTTAGTAACCAGGATGCTGCGATCATGACCTGAGCTGAAATCAAGTCAGCTGCTTAACTGCCTGAGCCACCTAGTCGCCCTGATACCAAGAATTTTTTTTTTTAAGTGGGTATTTTATTTATTTGTACTTAAACCTATAAACCAATCAGCCAGACTGGTACTATTATCATGATACATTAAAATACAAAACATCTTTCTACAAATACTAGAATAATGAACAAATTAACAGTTCTAGTAAAACATCACAAGGGACAGAGGAAATCAATGAAGCACATTATAGCTTAACCCTTCACCGTTAACAATTGAGGTTATTAACAAGAAAAGCCTCACAATCTCAGAAAATGCAAATTATCCTTCATCACACGTCTTTGTATCTTCACTTCCTATTCTTGAGGTTAGATTCTAGAGCCTAAAGATATCCACATTAGGATTGTATCTAGTTATCTATAGCCAGAAACACCTTTTATCATGTTGTCCATAACAGCCAACGCTACTGAAACCTCTTTGACTCCAATCAAACCCCCTCAACGGACACAATAAGAATAATGGGAAACAGAGTATCGAGGCAGAGATATATAGGACCCTAAAAGACAAAGCCTAGGAGAAGTAATACAGCCACTGCCCAAATTGAGATCGAATAATATACTCATCGTCATACATCTTCAGGCTGTATGTTCACAGAGTAATCTGGGAACAAATCCATTATTTGCTGGGTACTAAAATACTTAGCAGATCGTTGTATTACACTATGGCTTTCCCCAGAAGTTTCTAAGATGGACTCCAAATTGCTGATGGAATTTTGCTGGAACTGGATCTGGGGCTGCAGGGATTCCTCTCCACAGTTCTGGAGCTGATTGTTCCAGGCTTGGGGGCACCAGGTCTGACTGGTCCAGGAATGGTTGCTCCAAGACTGGCCATTCCAGGAGTTGCTCCAAGACTGGCTGTTCCAGATCTGGTTGCTCCAATTCAGGTTATTCCAGGTCTGGTTGCTCCATATTGGAAGGTTTCCGGAAGTGTTCCTCAGGTATCCCTGGTGGTAGGAATAGAAGCCTGGGTATTCTGCGGTTGCTGTGCTGTTCTGAGTCACACTCTTGCTGTCCTTTGGCCAGTGGTTTTTCTGCCACCTCTTACATTTCATTCTCTGGTTCTGGAACCAGGTCTTCACCTGCTTATAGCTTAGGTTCAGAATGTTGAAAAGTTCTTGCATCTGCTGGAGACTGAGGTATTTCTGTCTCTGAAATCGATCATTGAGGACATGGAGTTGGGTCTGAGAGAACACAGTCCTGATCTTCTGTTTCTTGCCCTGGGCCATATCTTCCTTCTTCACTGTTCTCTCCTCTCCAGAAGTGGGTGGTAGTTTTATCCTGGGACTGGTGGAGGAGTCGGGGCTGTCCTGAACAAGGAGATCCATGGATGAAGGAAGAGGAGAGACGGTCTCCGCGTGGGGTGTCTCAGCAGATGACATTTGCAGGGACGCATAATTTTCTCCAGCCCCATAAATCTCAGGCATTGGAGAAGAGTCCCTAGAACTGGGTGCTTCGGGGCCAGGCGGGCATTGGGGCAGAGCTGGATCTGCACTCATGTTGGTGAGTCGAGGGTAGACGGAAAAAAAAAAAAGAGCGAGATTGTAAGAAAGGCCCAGGCTTATGGATCTAGGTGGAAGAGCTGAGAGGAGTAGGAAGACCTCCAGATGTTAAGAGTCTGAGAAAGACAGGATGAAGTGCGTCACCACTGCAATAGTAAGAGCCAACAAGCCCAATGGAGCCAAAGGTCCCTGATAGCAAGAATTTTTATCAATTTTTAAAATATGTGGAAATGACATTATAGTTGTGTGAGGAAATATTCATGTTTTTAGAGATGCATACCGAAGTATGCAGGGGTAAATGGCTAGATGACTAGAATTTGCTTTAAAATAATTCAGCAAAAATGGAGGGAAAAAGATGTAAAGCAAAATCTTGTCAAAAATCTTATGTAAGGCAAAATCATGATGGCTATGCAATCAGGATTATGGGTACATGGGGACATACTGCACTGATCTCTTATACTCTTGTATATGTGTGACATTTCAAAATAAAAATTAAAAAAAATTCTTTAGGAAGCAGCCCTATCATAGTGGAAATAGTAATGGGCCTCAAGTCAGAAGGTCAAAATTTAAGTCTAAACTCTACCTTGTAATAACAATGTGATTCTGAACAAATCATTGCAATTTTCTCATCCTTGTGTCCTCATCTGAAAAGTAGAGCCAGGGTTACTGACCTTTTAGATTAAAAGAATTAAGTAAGATAGCCTATGAAAGCAGTTTATAAACTATGTTAACCACATGCAAAATCTTGGCATTTCAGAGCCACCTGTATAGAAATGGTGACGTCACTGGCATATACTCATCATGGACGACAGTACCTTGCTCAAGAAGGAGTAATTGATCAGATTTCTAATATAATTGTTGGGGCAGAGTCAGACCCTTTCTCTAGCTTCTATTTGCCAGGTAAGAAATACTGATTTCTGTGAAAATGATGGTATATGTTTTTTCTGAGTTCTTTCTGACGGGAGAGGCCAGGGATTCTTTTCTTTTTTTTTTTTTTTTTAAAGATTTTATTTATTTATTTGACAGAGAGAGAGAGACAGCGAGAGCAGGAACACAAGCAGGGGGAGTGGGAGAGGGAGAAGCAGGTTTCCCGCGGAGCAGGGAGCCCGATGCGGGGGCTTGATCCCAGGACCCCGGGATCATGACCTGAGCCGAAGGCAGACGCTTAACAACTGAGCCACCTAGGCGCCCCGGGGATTATTTTCTTTAGAGCAGATTCCCTTTAGATGATACCCACAGCCCTTAATGAGGTGGACTGTATTGCCGTGGGAGCCACGCCTTATTGATTCTGATTTTCTGGAAATACCATTGCTATTTAGAGCATGGGGATAGTTTTCTTCAAACCTTAGTCAAAAGCAACATAAATAAAAATACAACTAATGACATTTACAGTATATTTCACAGATTCAACAAATCTCTCTTGGAATCTTTATCTAATATAGGATCTACTCCAGCCATGCTGTTCTAGGACATGGCTAATTAGTTTTTCTTGAGCACTTGCAGAAATTGGAAATGTATTCCTTCCTTAGGTAGCCTAGCTTACTTCATCGATGAACATCTCTGTTTAAAAATTTCTTGGGGCACCTGGCTGGCTCAGTCTGTATTGAACATGTGACTCTTGATCTCGGGATCATGAGTTCAAGCCCCACATTAGGCATAGAGCTTACTTTAAAAAAAAAAATTTTTTTTCCTTACAGTCGCTCCAAACTTGCTTTCCTATAATTTGTATCCAATTTGTATCTTGTTCTTTACTCTTGCATATGACAATGCTTCAGTATTTGAATCCAGCTCCATTGATACCCTGGGGTTTCTGTTCTCAGGACCACACATCACAGGTCCTTCGGTATCTCCTTATGGGCTGTCTGATTGCCAGGCAACTGAGTACAGTACTATAACCATTCTCCCCTTCCTGGCCGGTAGTTTGTTACCGTCCCTATGAAAACATAGGGCCCACAATTTATGTGGCCTTCCTCCTCTATTAACGCATGTTTTTGTAAATATCTTTAGGATTTGTGAAGTTTTTTGGAAACCTGGCTATCATGGATAGTCCTCAACAAATCTGTGAGCGTTATCCTGTCTTTATGGAAAAAGTCTTTGAAATGACAGAAAGTCAGGACCCCACCATGATTGGTGTAGCAGTGGACACAATTGGAATCCTGGGATCCAATGTTGAAGGAAAACAAGTTTTACAAAAAACAGGTTGGTATGACTTATTTTGGCTTTCTTTAGGGATATCTTCATTTTTGACAAGGATTCAATATATAAGCTCATTTGTTGGTGCATTAACTACATTGTAGAAACTACTCTTACAGACGGCTGTCTTTTTACTGTGACCTTGGACTCATCCCTAGAAAGTCTCATAATTATTACTGAATTTTTGTTTATGTTTTTACTTGGCTAGACCAAGCACTGTGTCCCCTCTACACCTTCCTTGATGGTATTCATGGTCCAGAGACCGTGGACTAGAGTCAGAAAGACCTGGATTCATGTCCCAGTTCCAACACTGACTTAGCTTTTTGAACTTTATATCCTTACTTCATTACTGTAGGCCGTTTTCCTCGTACATTCATAAAAAGGATAAACAACTGTTTCTTGGGATTGTGAATATTTAATGAAAACACACATTTGTTTTATATTTGTAATGTCCAGGAAGAAAAAGAAACAAAAATTTGTTACAAAGTTATGTTAAGAATGATACTTTTACAGCACATCCATGAGTATCTGAAAGCACTCTGAATTCTATACAAAAAATAATATGGGCACTACTAAAACCTTTATGAAGTATATCTTGAATTGAAAATCAGTATGCTATTGTGTATCACAACTGGTATCCTAGTGATGTATACTTTTCTAAGTGCTTTTACCTATGACATGTAATCCTTTTATAGTCCTGCAAAGAACATAGTATGGCATTCTCATTTTATAGATAAGGTAGCTGAAACTCAGAGAAGTTAAGAGAATTTTTAAGATCACACAGACAGTGGGGCATCTCGTAGTCAAATCCAGGTCCTTTGGTTCCAAATCCTCTGCAGTTTGTCTTATATGTATGCTGTATTACATATGAATGTGTGTTTTAGGCCTGTCACTTGGTCTCCAACTACATGTTTCATTTTTGTGTTGGTTTAGGTTGGTAGAGGTCATAGTATATAAAAGCATACTTTTAAAAAAATCTCATTGTTCACTTCATACCCATTAGAATGGCTATTATGACAAAAAAAGACAACAAAAACAAAATAACAAATGTTGACAAAGATGTAGAGAAATTGAGAGCCTGGTACATATTTGGTGGGAATGTAAAATGGTACAGCTGCTGTGGAAAACATTATGGTGGTTGGTTCCTCAAAAAATTATACATAGAGGGGCGACTGGGTGGCTCAGTTGGTTGAGTGACTGACCCTTGATTTCAGCTTGGATCATGATCTCAAGATCCTGAGATTGAGCCCCACATCGGGCTCCACACTCAGCATGGAGTCAGCTTGAGATTCTTTTGCCCTCCCCGCCCGCCCCCCGCTCTTCCCCCCGGCTTGTATGCGCTCTCTTTCTAAAATAAATAAATAAATAAAATCTTTTTAAAAAAATTATACATAGAATTACCATATGATCCAGCAAATACACTTCTAGATATACATGCGAGGGAATTGAAAGAAGGGACTCAGAAGGTATTTGTACACCTGTATTCATAACAGCATTATTCATAATAGCCAAGAAGGTAGAAACAATCCAAAATGTTCATTGATGGACGAATGGATAAACAAAATGTGGTGTATACAATACAATGAAATATCCAGTCTTAAAAAGGAATGAGGGGCGCCTGGGTGGCTCAGTTGGTTAAGTGTCCAGCTCTTGATCTCAGCTCAGGTCTTGATCTCAGGGTCATGAGTTCAAGCTCCACATTGGGCTTCACACTGGGCATGGTCCAGTCAGAACAAAAAAAGGAATGAAATTCTTATACATGCTATAACATGTAGGGACCTTGAAGACATTATGCTAAGTGCAATAAGCCAGACTCAAAAGGACAAGTATTATATGATTCCACTTATATGAGGTACTTAGTCAAATACATAGAGACAGAAAGTAAAATACTGGTTATCAGGGGATGAGGGTGGGGGAAATGGGGAGTTACTGTTTAATGAACACAGAACTTTGGTTTGAGATGATGAAGACGTTCTGGAGATGGGTAGTGATGATGGTTGCACAACAACATGAAGGTACTAAGCTCTATACTTAAAAATGGTTAAAATGTTAAATTTTATATTAATTTTACCACAATAAAAAATACTTTGTTATCCTTCAAAGGAACTCGCTTTGAACGCTTGCTCATGAAAATAGGATATCAAGCAAAGAATGCCTCGACAGAGCTCAAAATTAGGTGTTTGGATGCTATTTCATCTATTTTTTATATACCGGTAAGTAAATTGGGAAATTAATGAAGGACCATGGGATATGTTTGGGAGAATAAATCTGTATAAGTCAACATAATACTGGTTAACTTAATATAAATGTTACTCAACTTTTAGTAAAAGAAGATAACCCTCACTATATAACTAGTGACATCTTTTAAGTTAAAGTGGAGTCATCCAGGTTAGAACTGGAGAGAGAGGACCCTAGAGCTTCCCTAATCCACCCCATCAGGAAAACAAAAAACAACTGGGGAAGTGTGAGCTGGGTTTGGGAAAGTGTGCTCCAGACTTAGCAGAGATCATGTAGCAAACTAAGGACAGCGTGCCATCAGATCCAGGCTTCCTGACTTCCAAAGGCTTGAGATTTTTCCTTTCTGTCCTGTAGCCTGAGCAGCAGACTGATGACCTCCTGCGGATGACAGAATCCTGGTTTTCTTCTTTATCTCGGGATCCTCTGGAGCTCTTCCGTGGTATCAGTAATCAACCCTTCCCTGAACTGCACTGCGCTGCCTTAAAAGTGTTCACGGTAGGAATCTTCGTTTTCTCAGGTCCTTCTGGGATGAAGCTAGTTCAGCCCGTGGCTACTCTGCCATGCCCTGGGAAATACCAGTGCGTAGCCCTGTGCCATTAGTGTATACTAATGAGGGAGACAGATGTGTCAACAGATTGTTTCAGTTAAAGGCATTAGGTATTGTGGCAGAGGTTTGGACAGGATTCTGTGGGATCACAGAATTAATTCCAGATTCCTTATCTGCCATCAAGCAAATCCTCTATTGACCCAGCCCGAGACTTCTTCCTGAGCCTTATTTCCTGCCATTCCCCTGCTGGCACTCAATGCTCTAGTAATACCAAACTGCTTGCTTCACATCTCTGGACCTTTATGTGCCCTCTACATTCAACACTGTTCTCCAACTTTGCTTGTTAACTTCTTACTCATTCTTAAAGGACTAGCTCAGGCATTTCTTCAGCAAGCTTTGCCCAAACCCACAAGGTTGAGTTAAGCTGTGTCAGCTCTCGTAAAAGCTGCTTATTCATTATTTTAAAATTTGGAAAACATTGTGAAGTAGAAATTTTTGAAATCACTTAAAGTCAGACCTGTTTTGTGTATTTCCTTTTAGTGTTAGTGTTAGTATTTATTTACCTTTTTTTTGGTGAAAAATTTTTTTTTAAGATTTTATTTATTTGAGAGCGAGAGAGTGCACAAGCAGGGGGAGGGGCAGAGGGAGAGGGAGAAGCAGACTTCCCCCTGAGCAAGGAGTCTGATGTGGGGCTCGATCCCAGGACCCTGAGATCATGACCTTAGCCAAAGGCAGACACTTAACCAACTGAACCACCCAGGCGCCCTTTAGTGAAAATTTCAGACATCAGTAATACTTTCCAATCTCTGCCAACCCCCCCCTTCTTCCTCCCTCTCTGGATGTAATCACTGTCATGAATTCGGGGTTTATAAGCCTATGCATGATTTTATACTTTTACTACATATGTGTGTATCTTTAAACAAATTACAGTATTTTGCGTATACTTAAACTTTGTGAATGGTATCATGCTGTTCATATCATTCTTTTCTCTTCAACATTATGTTTCTAAGGTTTGTGTATGTTAAAAGTGGCAATTAGAAAGTCTTTATTTCAGGGGTGCCTGGGTGGCTCAGTCAGTTAAGCATCTGACTCTTGATTTTAGCTCAGGTCATGATCTTAGGGTCCTGAGTTTGAGCCCCGATTGAGCTCTGCAGTCAGTGTGGAGTCTGCCTGAGATTCTCTCTCTCCCTTTGCCCCACCCCCACTTGCACTCTCTAAATAAATAAATAAATAAATAAAATCTTTTTTAAAAAAAGGGTCATTATTTTATTGTATAGCCACAGTTGAATCACTCTCCTATCAATGAAGATTTCAGTAGTTCTCTATTACAAATGGTACTACAATGAACATTCTCAAAAATATTATCTTTTGCACACATATGAGAGTTTCTTCAGGGTAGTCTTTTCTTCTCTAGTTTTTATTTTTCCACTGTTGTGATTATGCCATGTATATAATTTGGATCTACTTTTTTAATATCATAGATTTGCCTATTCTTTATAAACATTATTCTTTTTTTTTTTTAAAGATTTTATTTATTTATTTGAGAGAGAGAGAATGAGAGAGAGAGAGAGAGCACATGAGAGGGGGAAGGGTCAGAGGGAGAAGCAGACTCCCTGCTGAGCAGGGAGCCTGATGTGGGACTTGATCCCGGGACTCCAGGATCATGACCTGAGCCGGAGGCAGTTGCTTAACCAACTGAGCCACCCAGGTGCCCCTATAAACATTATTTATGTTTATTTAATTTTTTCTTCCTATATACCATAATTTACTTACCTATCCCCCCCACTATTAGACATTTATAACTTCCACACTATGATAAACATCTTTGTAAACAAAGCTTTTTAATATTCAGATTCTTTTTTTTTAGATTTTATTTATTTATTTGCAAGAGAGAGGGAAAGAGAGAACAAGTGGGGGGAGTAGTAGAGGGAGAGGGACAAGCAGACTCCACTTTGAGCACAGAGACCAGCACTGGGCTTGATCTCATGACCCTGAGATCATGACTTGAGCCAAAATCAAGAGTCAGATGCTTAACTGACTGAGCCATCCAGGCGCCCCTAGGTTATTTTCTTAAGTTAGATTTTCAGGAGGAAATTTATTTAGGCAAAAGTATCATTTTTTTAAAGATTTATTTTTATTTATTTTAGAGACAGTGTGAGTGGGGGAGGGGCAGAAGGAGCGAGAGAGTCTCAAGCAGACTCCCTCCTGAGTGTGTAGCCTGACATGGTGCTCAATCCCAGGACCCTGAGATCATGACTTGAGCTGAAATCAGGAGTTAGATGCTTAACTGACTAAGCTACCCAGGTGGCCCAAAAAGTAACGTTTTTAAGGTTCATGTTGTCCAGTTTTTTCCTAAGGATTGTGCTATCCGAGTAACACATTTAACTTCTTAAGGCTCAGAGGAGTTTTAATCTTTCTGCTTTCCATTTCAGGCCATTGCAAATCAACCCTGGGCTCAGAAACTTATGTTTAATAGTCCAGGGTTTGTGGAATATGTGATGGACCGGTCTGTGGAGCGTGACAAAGCTTCAAAGGATGCTAAATATGAACTGGTGAAAGCACTTGCCAATTCCAAGACAACTGCAGAAATCTTTGGGAACCCAAATTATTTGAGGCTCAGAACTTACCTGAGTGAAGGTCCATACTATGTGAAACCTATCTCCACAACAGCCGTGGAAGGAGCTGAATGATTTCTTCTAGAGTCGAGACCACTTTTGACCAAAACTTCTCCTAAGGCATTTGACTTCACCTGTATTTTACAAAAGAGAGGCTTCCCTTCCCCCAGAATTATCATGGAGTGTCTAATGTAATTATATCACTACATCTGTGGTGTTTCTACATGGAAACACAGTGTGGAACCAGGAAAGCAAGCAAACTTGGTCTTAATTGCACCGATGTTTTTCAGATTCCTTTGACTGCCTTAATCTTTCCAAGAAGATGGTGTTTTTGTTCCCCCAGAAATTTTCATGGACTTACTCACTGTCTTATTTAAAATTCTGCTTCAAATAGATTGGAAACAAATTGTTTCTGAATTCTCTTTACCACCTTTTTTTTTTTTTCCTTTTAGGTCCTTTTCGCCTTTCTGATTCCACTTTCAAAGTCTTGGGTATAAATATTCTTTGAAGAACAATATGGAATCTTGAAATTATGTTCTCCATACTAAGAATAAGTACTTTTAATAAGGTGTCTTTGGGTTTTTTGTTACCATTATATTCCTTTGGAAAATGGACAATAAATCTTTTAAAAATGTTTCTAGTGTTCTTTGCTTTTTTTGTTGTTTATCATTGAATTGTACTCTGTTGTGGTTTGGAAGGAGTGCTAACATGCTAGAGCAGAAAGATTCTCCAAACCTTGTTTTACTTATTGGTGGATCATCATTGTTGAGGGTTTCGCTTTTAATCTTTCAGAGCCATCGAGTCAGAATTGAATTGACCAGCGAGAGAGACACTGACTCCTAATAACCAGAGTCGGATGGCAGGACACTATATATAAACCAGGATGCCATCACATTGATTTAACAAAGGATGCAGTTTCTTTTCATCGACAAAAAAAATATTCCCACCTGTTTCCAGTGCCCTGCTTTGTAACTGGAAAAGCACTCTGCACACCAATCACCAGTCAGGTTTCGGCATGAGAGTGTTATCAGAGTGTGATTCAGAATCCAGAGGTAGATCTCTTTTAAGCCATGGTGATGTTGATAAACCTTTCCCACTCTGTAACAAAATGGTTCTCAAGTGCCTGGAATTCTCTTGTCCCAGATTAATGATCTCGTTTCTAACATCTCTGATAACCCTCTGTGGGTGTTTTTGTTTGTTTGTTTCCATACTGATCATTTCTCTACAGCTAATACCACTAATAAGTTATAGCCAAGTCTTTCCTGGCCTGAGAAACAGTCTATCTCTAAGATGACCTTTTTAATCTCATTCATGATGTTAATTTTATTCATTTAACATCCGAGTTCAGAGAGTTGCCCTCTCTCCTATGTGTGGCCTACATACTCATTCTGATTTTGCACCCGTGACTTCTTTTTTCTGAGATTAAATAAAATCTGCAAATTATTTTATTTTGCATTTAATCAATAAACACTATTGACTGCTCATTGTGTGCTTGGCATTGGGAAAAGTGTTAGACATTGTCCTAAGTGCTAAGTTCATCTTGTTCACGTTTTTACATCTGTAGTACACTGATGAAGAAACCCAGGCTCAGAGAAATTAAGTAGCTTATCTCAAAATCACATAGGTAGCAAGCAACTAATAGTGGAGGAAAAGAGAAACAAGAACTAGAGAACTAGAACTAGAAATAGAACATTAGTGTATAGTAAGTACAATAATAGAGAAAAACAGGAAACACCTACCCTAGACTTGAAGGAAGGTTTCCCAGAGAAGGAAACACCTGAATCGTGAAGAACCAGTAGGAGAGAGTCAAGTGAAAAATAATGGAGAGTAGCAGGGAAAGCAGAGGTTCAGATATGAAAACAAGAAACATTTGGGGAACTACAAGGCATTGTGACCAAACCCTGGAACTTAAAAGGGGAAAATTATGAAATTCTTTATCATTATTACTAATAGTAGCTACTATTTCTGACAGATTGCACACTCCAGAGCTAGAATGTTAACCTGGCTTCCTGGTGGCTAGTCAGATGTGTTATTTGATTATATTTTGAAGATAATAGCAAACAAATGTTTGTGAAGCATTGTTCTAAAAGCTTTGCAGGGGCACGTGGGTGGCTCCGGTGGTTAAGCATCCAACTCTTGATTTTGGCTCAGCTCATGATCTCAGGGTTGTGAGATTGAGCCCCTGATCAGGCTCTTTGCTCAGCGGGGAGTCTGCTTGTCCCTCTCCCTCTGCTTCTCCCCTACCCCAATAAATAAATAAATAGCTTTTCATCTATTATGTTGCTATCCTTCCTCTCCCAGGAAAAAAATACTGTTATTACCCTGTTTACACATGAGGCCATGGTACAGCAAAATTAAGGAACTTGCACAAGATCACACAGCAAGTGGAGCCAAGATTTGAACCTAAACTGTTTAACTCAAAACATAAATGCTGCCTCTTCCTCTTATTGGACATTTACTGTGGGCCAAATCCAATGCAAAATGCTTGACATATCTCATTTAGTTCATAAGTCCTACAAGGTTGATTTTGTACATAAACTGAGGCTCAGTATATTTTAGTAATATATCAAAAAATATCTAATAAGTGTCATGGTGGAGATTTTCAAAGTGTATTACTTTGGGGACACCTAAAATCCCAAGAACCCCAGGATGGTAGCTATTGATCTAGTGCCTATTCTTTATACAAGAGAAATCAGAAAGTGTGTTGTAAGTTGAATTGTGTCCCCAAAAAAAGATAATGTTGGATTCCTAACCCCTGATACCTAATGTGACCTTATTTTGAAATAGTTTTTGCTGATGTAATCAAAGTAGGATGGGGTCATTTGGGTACCAGTCCAATGACCGTTATCCTTAGAACAGGGAAATTTGGACACAGCACAGAGGGAAAATTATGTGAAGTCACAGACACACAGGAGAAGGCCATGTGTGAAGATGGAGGTAGAGATTAAAGTGATCTGTCTGCAAGCCAAAGAATGCTAAGGATGGTTGTCCACCACCAGAAGCTAGAAAAGACAAGGAAGGGATTGTCCCTTCTATAAGCTTCAGGGAGAGCAGGGTCCTGCCAGCACCTTACTTTCAGACATTTAGTCTTCAGAACTTTGAGCAAATACATTTCTGTTCTTTTAATTCACCCAAATTGTGGTACTTTCTTACAGCATTCCTAGGAAACTAATGGAGAGTATACACATAACACGAAATGTGAATTTGTTGCGTCCCATCTGTAAAGCAGTGTCTAACTAGGACTTGATGAAAATAGCTTTACAAAGAGTTAGAGATCCAAGTCTTTGGTATGGTTTAAGTTAACATATACCAGGTGGTTAATACTTTTAAATTAAGTGAAATTCTACCACCCGATTACTGAAATGTTTCCTGCTTACATCCAAGATAAAAATGTTGTTCAACACATTCCTTAGTGTTTTCCTTCAATTCTGAGCATTCTCAAAAATCAGTCACCATTGCTATTGCTGAGTCATGACAGTTCCACAGAATATGATGTTTACAAATTCACTAACTAAAGAGAAACAAGACTTCCGGTTATAATTAAATTTAATGTTCTCTCATTTCTGGATAAAAGGTTTTATGTTGTTCTTTTTTTAAGATTTATTTATTTATTTTAGAGAGGGAGAGAGCAGCTTGGAGGGGCAGAGGGAGAGGGAGAAAGAGTCTTAAGCAGACTACACGTTGAGTGCAGAGCCCCACGTGGGGCTTGATCTCATGACCATGAGATCATGACCTGAGCCAAAAACAAGAATCAGATGTTTAACTGACTGTGCCACCCAGGCGCCCCAAAAGGTTTTATTTTGTAAAGAGTCACGCTCCATCAACTTAAATATCATAAAATGAAATCTCAATATGATGTAGTACATCACAGCACTAATAACATTTTGCAACTTGCTAAGAGAAACTACATAAACACAAGGAAGGAGGGATGCCTTCTATAACAAGGTATGAGTTAATTTAAAAATAAGACATTTATAAGAAAAAGCAAAAAAGAAAACCAAAAACCCTCCTAATCACCAAAATACATGCCATTGCTTTTCATGGTACTCATGTGAAAACGTTTAAAGCTGTCAAGGTATGTCAGAAGTTTGCAGGAAATGAGCCCGTAGTAAGTCTCAAACAGGGTACATTCTTTCCCACTGCTAATTTCCTTCCATGCCAGGGGCATTTCAGCATCTGTAGTTTCTGAGGACGTAAAAATGAACTTATAGCAACATCTGTTGTATCTGATGTGCTTTTTCCCAGAAAACCTTGAACTGTGGATGGGTATAAGGCCAATGGCCTTGGCACAAATCCCTACGAACACATCAGCAGGAACCATAATGGGTACTTCTTTGAAAACCACATACATCATCCGAGCCACATCTTGGGACATAATAAAGGCCTCACTGCTGCAGTAATCTGGGTAATATTTTTCTTGGTACTCGCTAAAAGGAACAAATTCTTGATTATTAGGGTCTCTGTTGGGTGTATCCTGATGGATAACTCTTCCTAAATAGATATCCTCAAAGTGTTCTTTCAGATTGAGAAGATAGTCTACCAAGCTTGGTAGATTGACAAACATCTCTTCATCAACCTTGAGAATGAATAGGGCATTAGGGCAGAAAGTCACAGCCCATTGCATCATTGTGATGATCTTCAGGGTTTGGTTCTCAGAACTGTCCAAGAAGATTCCTTCAATTATATCATTATTCTTATGGGACTCTTTGTCTATCTCTTGCTGGGTAGTTACCAAAACAGGCATTCCCAAAGCAAACAGTGTGAGAATGTGGTGCCCTTGGACGCTGGTCACGTTACCCCAGGTTTTCCTGATGAGGTCCCGCCTTGTTCCATTTCCTGGGCTACTGAAGACAAGAGAAAGTAAAAATATATTCTTCCCTTTACACACCTCCGACTGGCTCAGGATATAATATTTGGAAAGATTACTTCTTAGGGGTTCCACGTTCAATTTTCTTGCCTTATCCTTTATTTCAAGAACTTTCATATCTACATAAGGCAAAGCCTGCAGAAAGTATTCTTCCATAAAATCAGCCCCAAAAAGCAAGGCATGAAATAGGATAACATTAAATAGAATGAAACACCACTGGTGAGTCCGGAGTCTGCAGAATGTCACCTAAATAAGAAGAAAACACATGTTCATTCAAATTTCAACCCTATTCTTGTTTTTGCCCCCACTGAATGCTATAAGTACTTCTTACAGCACTTAGAAGTACACTATTTTAGGGGTTTCTAATTTATTTTTGTTATTTGTCTCTCCCCACTATATCATGGCCCCTTGGACAGGTGGTTTCATGCCTCTCTCTTCTCCAGTGCTGCAGAGTTTAGTGTTCGGTATGAAGTAGGAACTGAATACAATGTTAGTTGTTTGTTTTCTTCCTCGTTTGGATGAAAGCCTACTTACTATATGCAAGGCACTGTGTTAGACACTGGAGAAGCAAAGAGGAATCAGACATAGACACATGGATACAAAGTAGCAAGTGGCATTATTGTGCTAAAAACCTATAGGAAAATATATGATGTTCTTTCTGGAAGTGAAGCACTTGGATCAGTTTCTTCTCTAATTATAAAGGTCAAGGGCTAATTTTCCATGAAATAGTTGCTTTTGTTGGCCAGTGAACAATGGCTATTATCAAACATTTACATCCTTCTAGTATGACTTTCCAATTTAATCTAATACTGAATTCTGACATTGTCTGTTTTGGCAATGTCCCCTAATCCATCTGACACATCTATCAATATGGACAAGTTCCCTCTATCTGCATAGCACCCCTTCGGAGATCTAGGATGGACCTGTGCCAAGTTTACTCCACATCATCAAAGAAGATGAAAACTTTCCATCTGGAAGGGTAAATACAGTATTGTAACATAACAGAGAAAGGGAACATTGAAGCAATTAAATTTCTACTGGAGCTTCCATTGACAAAGCTTCTCGTAGTAACAGTAACCTCTTATTCAGCACTTGCAGTGTGCCAGGCACCGTGCTAAGCCCTTTACATGCCTTAATTCATTTAGCCCTGGTAATATCCTTTTCAGGTTATCTTCAAAATTAAGGTAAGCATCCAAGTTTCATAACCTGCCAAAGATCACTCAATGGGTAAGTACAAAGGGTAGGGCCATGATTTGAATTCAAGTCTGTGAAATTCCAAAGCTCACTCTTAACCGCTGAGAATCCTGACTCTCATCTTTTCCTTCTCTATGTCTACTGAATTGGAAAAGAACAACAAAACAAAATGAACCCCTGCAATTATAATCTGAACTCCTTTCCATTTTCTCAATGCTGATGATTTGCACAGAGAAGATCTTAATAGATATCAAATGCTTCAAAGATTTAAGAAGCTTACCTGCATGTTATCTGTGAGCAATTTCAGGGCTTTGGAAATTATTGAGTCCAGATGCCAAATGATGCCCAAATGTAGCTCAGCATCATTCCAGTCTAACAGCAATTGAAGTAAAGTACTTTGTGTCTGAGACTTTAAGGATAAAGTTTCTTCCTAATCAACCCGAGCTTTTGTCCCAGAATACCTGCTGGCTCCATAGGAAAGCAAGTACAGATTATGTTACAGCTAGAGTGAATCCAGAACAAAGAACAGAGAACACAAACCTATTCAAATGCTCCCAACCTTGTGTACCTCTTGAAACTGATCCCTTGCCTTTATGCTGAATTCCTGGTGAAGTAAGTGTGGGAGTTGAAAGAGCAGTTCCCCTACATCACCCCTCCACACATCATCACACAAGAAGAAATGTCGAACAGTCTGTTTTGGAGTGCTCTCAAGAAACTAAACAATTGGAATAGTTCCTGCTCCCAGGTCTATGCACATGCAAGACATATACTAAACATCAAGGAATACTTGTCATCCCTAATGGGTGCATTTTTTTCTCCCAAAAGAAACATATGGTGAGGTTTGGTTTATGTTTGCCATTTTCCTAGGGCATGAATGTGTAGGAATTATTCCAAACACTGTTTCTACCAGCAAGTTGAAGAAAAGAAACAACACTCAGCATATTTTCATGTTCTTGTCATATAAGCAGTTGTATTGAGCATTCTGTTTTTAGGCAGCGCTATATTTCATCTTTGTCTTTTCACATGTTGATCTTCCTGCCTGCTACTCACAGCATTTTTTCTGGTAATTGTTTAGCCAGGAAAATCTCATTACATTCAAAGTTGGCTATGTTTTCTCAACCACTGTCATGTAATCTTGGAAATTTTTACGAAGTGGGAAAATCTAACCTAAAAAAATGCAAGTGAAAGGAAATTTTTTATACATTCTAAGTTTAGCAATTAAATAGGTCTTGTATTTAATTAAATACAAATCCTATTTTGCAATTTTCATTTCTCAGCTATAAATTTTGTTCCCAGATCTCCTCTTGGCTTCAACTTAGACAGTTTGGTTTCTTTGTCCATGGGAAAGTCAAACAACATTATCTCCAGGCAGCTCTATCTGGGATTTTCACTTTGATTCATCAAACTCCTACCTCACTGGGGTTGAGACACATAGGGGTGCTTGGTTTTCTTAATTATCTTGGCATTGCCTTCCCTTTCATAGAGGTTATCTGATCTGCATACCCCTGTCTTCCTAAATTTTCTTATAATGTTGTCATCAGTCACTCTTTGGCTACAGAGGCTTCCTTTTGCTCTCCCGAGACCTGACTTTCAAGACGTCATACCTGACTTCTACCTCACGTAGTCAAATTTTTATTTCCCATGTTTCAAGTACGCTAGATGAACCCAGGATGCTTGGACCTTTGGCCATTCTCCACCACTAACTGGATATGCGACTGTTTATGGTCTATATAATGTGCTATCTCTTGGACCAGTCTGTTCAACAGGGTAGCCATTAGCCACGTGTGGCTATTTAAATTTAAATTAATTTAAATTGTATTTCCTCAGTCATATTAGGCATTTTCAAGTGTTCAATAGTCGCAAGAGGCTAGTGGCTGCCCTATTAGACGATGCAAATAGAGAATATCATTGCTGAAAAATCCTATCGGATGGTGCTGGTGTAAGATACGAGTGTGTGTATGCGGTTTATGAGCCTTTACAGAGCGACAAGGAGAATTTATGCTCTGAAGGGGGCCTGGGTTGAAATCCTATGATAGCCAGTTACTAAGACTTTAGGCAAGATGCCTTTTGACCTCGATTTCCCTATCTCTAAAAACAGAGCTAATAATAGTAACCACCGTATAGGGCTGCTGTGGGAATTGAGCGCGGTGACATAAAGTGATCAGGATAGTGCCTGGCACATAGGAAGCACAGTTTTAGTTCTTTGACACTTAAAGATTTATGCTTCATCTTTCAGTCCTTGGAAGGATCACAGGAGGAAGGTACTAGAACTACTATGCAGAAGAGGGAAATAAATCCAGAGAGGTTAAATAAGTAGGGCATGGGCACAGCCAGAGTGTTAAGAGCTGGGATTCGAATCTAGATCACCTGACTGTTCTTTCGCTCACCCATCCCCTCACTTGCTTAATTTTTCTCCTTAGCCCTTGCTAAGACTTGCACCATACCTTGTTTAGTTATTTATCTGTCTCCCTCCCCCGCTAGGACGTAAATCCCAGGCGGTCGGGTATTTTTGTGCTTTTGGCTCATTAACCCTATCTCCCAGAACAGTTTTTGGGAAATAATAGGTGGCTCGATGGGTTGTTTGACTTTGGACACGTCTTTGAAATTTTCCTCCCTCTCCTCCGTAAGGAGAGGATAAGAAAAAGTGCCACACAGTGCAAGGACAGATCGGACGAGAGACATTTCCGATACACAGCACGGAAATAAGTTTAGGACAAGGCTCCACAGGTCTAAGTTGTAGTGCGCATGCTCGCCCCCCTCCGCGCTCTTCCCCGCCCGCCCGCTTCCCTCCGGAGGCCGGGGCCGGAAGTGCACCCGCGTCCGCTGGGCGCCGCGGGCGGAGGGACGCGCGGAGATGACGCAGGCAGCACCGGAAGCCGCTCCCCTGTGAGGTTGCAGACCCCGAGCGGCGGCCGCTGGTCCAGGTCTGTATTTGAGGCGGGGCCGGGCCGAGGAGGGGGCTCCCAGGCGCCCGCGCCTCTGCTGACCAGCCGCGCCTCGGGCCGTTTGTCTTTCTTTCCCTGCAGGCGCCATGGCTGCGGAGCGGACCCGGCCGCTGCGAGGCTCTGGCGGCCCGAGCGCGCCTAGTCGGTGTGAGCCCGGCGCGAGGTCCCGGGCCCCGGGGCGCTCGCTCAGGTCAGTGCTGCGCGGAACACGACTCTGGAAGCAGGGGACCTGGGAGCGACGAACGGGTTGAAGGGATCTGGAGTTAATAAGGGATCTGGGGAAATTGAGTCTCGGAGTTACTGCCTCTTAGTTCCTCAGTTTCCTTAGCTGTGAAATGAGTTAACAATGATGTCCCAGGCCTGCCATGACTTTGAAAGATGATGAAGTGTGGCGAGGTGGTTTAAGAAGTACAAAGCGCTGTATTAATGTGAGGGACTGCGCCATAGTTGTGGGTATGCGATGGAAACAGGTGTGTATGTGGGGTGCCGCTTGCAATACAGATAACAATATTAATGCTAAATAATAATGGTAACTGGCGTTTTTTGGAGGCTTACAGTGTGTCGGGTACTGTGCTAAACGCTTTACGTGCATTATCCGACTTAATCCTCACAAAAACCCTTGTAGGGAATGCTGTGCGTGGTTGCATTTTTCAAGTGAAGAGCTTGGACTTGAGATGGGTGAAGTGATTTCCCCAGGGTCACTCAGCAACAAGTGGAGTTGCAGAGCTTGTATTTAACACTATTTGTATTCTTTCCGAGCTGTTTTTATTTATCTTAAAACTAAAGGCGGTTTTAAAGTGAATAGTATATTCACATGGTTTTAAATTCAAGAAAGGGCTCCTCGCGCCTATTCCTTAGCTGTCTAGTTTTCTCTGGAGGCAACCAGTATTACCAGCTTTTTGAATATTCAAAAGATACCAGGCACGTGTATGTTTATAAATACACGCTTTCAAAACCTCTGTACCATAACTGCTGATAATGTTTGATAAGGAAGCAGGGAAGATGAAGCCTCCTCTCCAACAACAAATGTCTTGTTTTCATTCTTAACTAGGCCAGGTCCTGGTAGAGAAGAGGAAAACACATATGCGATGTTCTATCCAGAAGGCTGTCTCTAATAAAACCTAGGGGTATAGGTTTTGTTTTGTTTTGGGAGGGTGGGGGCTGGGAAAGATGTTAAGCAGCTGCTTCCTATGGGGCCCTGGGAAAGTCACTCTACTTCTTAGGCCATAAATTTCCTCATTTATTAGTTAAGGGCAGGAGTACTGATACTTTCTACGAAGTTCTGATAATCAGATGAAGTAGTGTCTATGAGTAGTACTTGAGTCTTTTAAACCAATACAAATATGAGAGTTGCCTAAGGGAATATATGGAGTTAATGGCAGAACTAGAGACCAAACCCAGACCTCCCATCTTCCAGTTTAGGAGTCTTCATCACACCACCCATTTCGGAGCCTTGTGATTGTTAATATTGAGGGCAGAAGGGCAGGTTTAATGTTTAATCTGAATTGGGGGAAAAAGGGCAAGACAGAATGAAGTGTGGGTAGAGACAAAAATGCACCTAGTGGGAAATTCTAGCCTCAAGTCAATAACTGCCCTTAATTATAAAATTAAATCCCAGTAAGCTTGAGCCCTTGAGTTTTTCCTCCATATATTTTAAGCCATTTTAAAGGAAACTTTATGATAAGGATCATAGGGTAGTAAGGGATGTTAGTGGTCCTATCTGTTCCAGCCTTATGGCTACTATAAGCTTTCCTGGCAGGTATTCATGGTGATAAAACTAACAAAAATACCATGTGAGTTAACTTTAGACTGTGTTAAGGATGTCCTTGCCCTATTTCTGATTTTCATAACTCTCAAAGTGAGTAATAGCTTCCATTTTACAGATGACCGAGCTGAAGTTTAGAAGTTGGTCAAAGTTGCCCATGATCCCATAGGAAGTAGCTGAATCAGTAAAAGATTTGACTGACTCCAGAGCATTTTCATTTACCTCATTCTGCCTCTGTTTCTAACTGTCCTTGACTTTCCCAGCAGTGGGAACCTCACACTGTTTTGGAGACAGCCCTTAAATTATTGGAAAGCTCCTGTTGAATTGAAATCCTGCTTCCTGAAGTTGTCCCATTTGGACCTTGTGCTGCCAGTACATGATATTCCTAGAGGCTCTCTAAAAGGGTTCGTTTTAGACCTGTGACCTTAAGAAAGTTCCCTCCAAGTCAGTTGATTTTTTTAGAAAAGTAAAAACTGGTGTTTTTTTAATAGTGCCAAGTTGGGGAAAAAATTATTAGAGGTTAAGAGAATATCTGAATCTCAGAAATGGCTGAGTTTTTTAAAGGTGCTCATTGGAAAGTTTGTCCCATAATCTTGTGTGGTGTCATGAGTACATTAATTTGGCATTCTGTAGATGTCTCTTAGTTGTTGTCAATGGTGGCAACCTGATAACGTTTTCATGGGTATTATAAATTTGCCTTGTAGTCATTTAAATAATAATTCAGCTTCTTATAAGCGGAAATAAGCATTTCTGTGATGGGTGTGTGGATACTTGTGTTTGTGTAGGTGTGAGAGAGGAAGTCTTCCACACTTTTTCACTGTACAAAGTGATTCCTGGGTAGATGTTTTGGTGTATGTTTTTAATTGGCCAGTATTAATTAATTAGCTGTTGTGACATTTTGTGAACGTCCACAAAAAAGGGTTGTTTTGCCTTGCTGTGAGTGGTTTTTTTTATAGTAAAAAATTTCCAGAAATGTTAAAATGTTGTTTGGATTCAGAAGGAGGAGGCTTGTTAGCTTGTTTTGTTGATAAAACTTTTGGTGAACTATTTTTTGGTTGCCAAGTAAATCCTTAAACTAATAAATCCTACCTAGCCCAAACCCGGAGGATTCCAAAATATTATTTTAAAGTTCATTCACTGTTCCCAAAACCAAACTATGAGATAGGAGATGATATGATTGGAAGGTTTGGTTGCTTTTACTCTTTTGTGTCCGATAACATTCTTGCCAAATTTGGTATTGGGAAATTAATGGAAATGATTTTTACTGACCTACATGAACAAAGTTGGAAGATGAGATCTGGCTTTTGATGTAGACCTGACCTAGAAGACATATATGGGAAGGAATTTATTTTCCTCTTCCACATTAATTTGGATATAAATTTTTAAAATTAGTATGGTGGGAGAATAAGTGATCAGATTAGAAGGAAAGATGGTTTTCTTTTTAAATTATGGAAATGTTTAAACATATGGTAATAAAGAGAATAAAAAACCCTCCATGTACCAATCACCAGCACTAACATCTATCAACATATAGCCAACCTTGGGAAAGATGTTTTTACTGATTTGCTTCATTTTTTGTTTTCTTTTCATTAGTTTAGTCCCTTTTGTTAAAAGTGGGTTGACACTTTGACACAGTATGTAATGCTGTATACTTGTAAGGTTTTTTTTTGTTCCGGTTAGTCCTGGAGCAATTTGTCGTTCTCCTAAAGGAGAAGGTGCTGTAATCAGGTAGTTACAGTGCCTCCAGATTTTATGACCAGCTTATGATGCTCCTGGTTGTAGCTGTTGTCAGGGTGAGACAGCTTGATGTGGTTGGAAGAGTACTGATGGTGAGAGCACTGACCTCCAGGCTGTTCTGATGCGATTTTAATGGCTCTGTTGACTACAGGCAAATCACTTACCTTATCTGACTTTTAACTTCCTCCTCTGCAAAGTGGACATGATGCTACCTGGTTTTTTTGGTGTTTTGGAAGCATCAGGATTACTCATTTGACTTACTTGTGCAGGCTTCCTTGACCCTCATTGCTCTGTGTGGCACATGGTTAGGAGTTGTCACCAGCTCATACGAGGCTTATAAAAACTGTGTGAGGCCACGTAAGGCCTATGGTAATTCATGTTCTAACAGGCAGTGCCATAAAGGAAGTAGAAGAACCAGAATACCTGAGCCACATAACTTACTACATATGCTTATTTTTCTTCCCTAAACCCTTTTTGGCTGAACATCTGTTGAAAAGCCAGAAGTCAGTTTTGTGATTTTGGTAACAGGTCAGGCTGTGCCTAGCGTGATAACTAATATATCCAGTTACTGCTCAGGAGACTTGCCTTCTGGTTGTCACATGCTGGTGCTTATTTTTGTGATTTTAGTACCCAAATAGAGTGTGTATTAAGGAAATAGTGTTTTGATGGGGGTGGGGTGGGGAGAAGTATATTATGTAGAATAAACTATTTTATAATGAATGAATACTTTGTAAATCTTTTACTGTGAAGATGCATGTAGCATTTGCTAGACTTCAAAAGGAGCAAGTCACATACACCTACATGAGTCTCACTGACTTGTGTTTCAGAGATCATGATTTATTAAAAGTGTGTTTTCTCAAATGTATTTTCCTCTGTGTGCATGGAAGATTTTCAAATGCAGTATATTAACTGTAAAGTTGTAGTAACTCAGCATAAAGTTGTAATGCCAAGTTTTTTACACTAATTTTCATTTGTTAGCAGTCTTGCTTGAACAGTCTTTTTGAGCAGAACTAATACAATATTTTGATGTGCCACAGGTAAATTTTTCCATAACCTTATGGAGAGAAAGGACTTTGAGACATGGCTTGATAACATTTCTGTTACATTTCTTTCTCTGACGGACTTGCAGAAAAATGAAACTCTGGATCACCTGATTAGTCTGAGTGGGGCAGTCCAGCTCAGGCATCTCTCCAATAACCTGGAGACTCTCCTCAAGCGGGACTTCCTCAAACTCCTTCCCCTGGAGCTCAGTTTTTATTTGTTAAAATGGCTCGATCCTCAGACTTTACTCACATGCTGCCTCGTCTCTAAACAGTGGAATAAGGTGATAAGTGCCTGTACAGAGGTGTGGCAGACTGCATGTAAAAATTTGGGCTGGCAGATAGATGATTCTGTTCAGGACGCTTTGCACTGGAAGAAGGTTTATTTGAAGGCTATTTTGAGAATGAAGCAACTGGAGGACCATGAAGCCTTTGAGACCTCATCATTAATTGGACACAGTGCCAGAGTGTATGCACTTTACTATAAAGATGGACTTCTCTGTACAGGTAAGAGATCCTGGAACGGTTTTGTTGTTTTGCATTTCATAGGGTATAATCTTAGAAACAGAACAAACGACTCCTTAGGCTTGAGGATGGCAAGTATTAATTATATGAGATATCTGTAGTTGCATTCCCCCTTCCCCCATTCCTGAGTGGTTTTACCTCCATTTATCCTCTTTCCTTCCAGGAAACAAATCATTTTTATAAAATTGTATGAGAAGAAAGCTTCAGACATTCTTTTAAATGTGATGTGAATCAGGAAGCTGTAACTATTTTTTTCAGTGCTTTTTCCTTCCATGTACGGTTCTCCATGTTGGTTAAAATTTTTTTTTTTCTGTCAGCAATGTTTTTTGAGAAAAATCAGTGAAAAGGTTGGTGTCTAGACCTAGTGAGTAGTTAGATCATCTTGGAAGAATTACTTAACCTCTCTGTTTTTGTTTCCTTGTCTGTATAATATGGGAAGGGGGGAGGTATTTGTCTTGTGCTGTAAATTCCTGTAGTTCTAAGAATTAGAATCTGAGTTTGGGCATGGAAACAAAGTTAGATATTTTAACCCTAAGCAATTAAGTAACTATATAACAAATAAAATAATCATTAAAATTTGTAATTATGTATATCTTCTAATTATAATGAGCGTATGTTTCTATGCATAATTATAATCAGTGCACATGTTTTAGGCAATACATTTTGATAGGCATTGTAAGTAATTCTTAGGCAATGTCTAGAATGGTTCCAGGCAGTTCTTATCAGTGATCCCAATGCCTATTCACTTTCATTGTATATAATATTTAGGGATACTTGGTGTTCTTTCTTCATTCAAGATAATTCCTTTCTTCTTCTTCTTTTTTTTTTTTTTTTTTTTTAAAGATTTTATTTATTTATTTGACAGAGAGAGACAGCCAGAGAGGGAACACAAGCAGGGGGAGTGGGAAAGCGAGAAGCAGGCTTCCGCTGAGCAGGGAGCCTGATGCGGGGCTCGATCCCAGGACCCTGAGATCATGACCTGAGCTGAAGGCAGTTGCTTAACCAACTGAGCCACCCAGGCGCCCCTCTTCTTTTTTTTTTTTAATATTTATTTATGAGAGCGAGAGAGGGAGCAGAAGCGGGAGGGGTACAGGAAGAGGGAGAGAGAATCTCACGCAGACTCCACACTGAGCGTGGAGCCCCACACACGGAGCTCGATCTCACAGCCTTGAGATCACAACCAAAGCCGAAAACCAAGAGTCAGATGCTTAACCAACCGTGCCATCCAGGCACCCCCCCCCCAAGATAACTTCTAAATAGTGGCCTTTTTTTAATTGCATATACTGTTCCTTTGTGTAAATATGTTATCATTATTTGGCCAATTCAATATTAATGCATATTCAGATTGTTTCTGTTTTTATTAATATTTTTGTTTGCATTTTTTTCCCTTGAATTATTTACTTGGGGCAGAAGCCTCAAAGTAGAATCACAGATCCAGAAATATGAATGATTTTAAAGCTCCTCTTACTGTCCTTCCCAGAGAGATTGAATTGGTGCCATGGCCACAGCAAAGTTTTAAATAACCTGCTTCTCTCTGAGCGTTCCACCAGAATAAATTTTAATATTTTTGAGATGTATGATTTCTCAAGGATATACATTTTCTCATGTGGTGATATATTCTCTGAAATGCTAGACACTTTGCCAGTTTTATAAAATAAACTTTAAGGCATTTCGTGGTTTCATTTGTTTGTCATCCTGAAGTTACTCCATGCTCATGTTATTCCCTGTCCTATAAGCCAGATTATCGGAAAAGCATCATCCGTTCTTTTATATTTTGATGTACTTTCCCATTTGGGGTGATGGCTTTTCTTTGTCCTTTTTGCCTTATGATCAGTGGCAGGTAGTTTTTAAAGATTAAGATGCAGTATTACCTTTGAGATTTGTGCTCATTTGTACTTAGGTAAATACTGGCAGTTGACTCATTTTCAGAACCACATCGAGCTTTAAAAAAAAAAAATTCACATCAAACTTTACTTTCGAAATGCGGTAAAACTTCAGTTACTTGAAGCAGAAGTGAATGGGACACATTCACTGAAATTCTTTAACTACCTGGAAAGTTAATACCTACAATGACTGTGAACCCAACCCTGCATTTTAAGGTTATTTTCTAGGTGGGTCTGTATTTTTGTATTTTTTACTCTGATTAAATTAATCAGGTTTGCATATTGAAAATTATGCTCTATTGAAAATAATCCAAAGCATTAGTTTAATTTTTCTAATAGCATCCCTGGGACCGTAACCAGTGAGAGAAGTATTTGTTATACCAATATACATGTGTTTGTTTCATGCTATTACTGAAGAGCTTGTGTTTTCTCTGTGGTTGAATTGGGAAATTCTGAATTTGGCAGTAAGTTTACAGTGACATCTTTAGATTAGCCCCTTGAACAAGCAATAAAATAGTATTGCCAAAAAGATTGATGGCTCATGCTAAAAATTAACGTAGTATAGTTAGTTAGATAGTTATCCTTCTGCTTAGTTCTGAAATGTTAAGAAAGGAACCTGTTGTGCTTTGTGCCATCCAGTAGGTATTTGTAAAATGAGCTCTATGTGAAAGACAATGTGAGGGCATACATGGATGAATTAGGACAGTTCTTTGCTCAGAGAAAGTACACACTGGGATTAGAAGGTAACCTGATTAAGTAAAAGTCTCCGTGTAGACTGTGCTAATCAGAGAGCACTTGCCCTTCTAGAGAGGGTGTAGTGAATTATTGTCACGTGGGATCTAAGCTTAGAGTGATCGGATCTGATAGAGAATTCCCAAATCTAGATTTCTGTGCAATACTCTGATTTTTTTTTTTTTAGTGTACTGATTTTTAAGTATTATTCACATTTTTAAAATATTATGGTTGGGTCATATTGAGTCTGCAAGCTGCCATATTGTGACCTTGGCTTATAGTTGGTTGAATAAGAAAAATAATAGCTATAAAAGAGGTGTGATCAGGTGATATAGTTGAATTATATGAGGAAAACAAATCATACAGTTGTTCAGAGGAAGGATCGATTTCCTCCATTTGCAAAAATTGAGCAGTATTTATATTGAATCTTAGAGAATGGGTGGATATTAGAGAGATGAGAATAAGCGCTTTCCAGTAGGAAGGTCAGCATTAGCAAAGGTGTGGAAAGGAAAGCATGGAGCATATAGGAAGAAAATAAAGAAAATTCATTTTAGCTGAACTCAGGATATAAGTAGGGACTCTATGAGATTCTTAGAATATAAGCTGAAGAATTGGCTTGAGGTGTATTAGAAAAACCTTAAATATTGGGAACATGAGTTTGGACGATTTTCTGTGAGTAGTAAGAAAAAAATATGAAAGATTTCTGAGCTGAAAAAGGGCCAGTATCAGAGCTGTCTTCCAAGTAGACCAGTGTTTCTTACTTCTGTCAGACCCAGGTCTTCTTATAACATATTTTATAATATTCTCTTACCTTGAAGTAAAATTCATAGAAATAACTTATCTGCACATACACATATTTCAGAAAATTAATGTAATACCTAAACTTTGATCCAGAGCAGAAATTAAAAAGACAGTAATTTAAAGTAGTACACATTAAACGTGTTGTGCTCAAGCACAGCTGTGCTAGAAGACAGAAGTGTAATCAGATGTTTGCACCTATGTATGTACTGTTGTCATGAACATGACAGCTCTAAATGCAGAATGTTGTATTTGTACCATCAGTGATGTGACCTCAAGTGGTGAAAAACTCTTAATAAAGTCCCCAACAAAGCAAAGTACGTTTTTCCTCAGTCTACCTGGTACACTCAGAAAATTTAGAATAAACTCCATGCTTTGTAAAACAGGTCCAAGGCTCAGACAACTAAGAATAAGCTTTTCACTTAGGAATATCAGGCAGCGGGGCGCCTGGGTGGCTCAGTTATTAAGCATCTGCCTTCGGCTCAGGTCATGATCCCAGGGTCCTGGGATCGAGCCCCGCGATGGGCTCTCTGCTCGGTGGGAAGCCTGCTTCTCCCTCTCCCACTCCCCCTGCTTGTGCTCCCTCTCTCGCTGTCTGTCTCTCTGTCAAATAAATAAAATCTTTAAAAACAAACAAACAAAAAAAGGACTGTCGGGCAGAATCTTCACAAGATCATGAAAATACGAGACAATTTTTTTTGTGTACTGTCCCAAACATTCCAGGATGTCTAGCATTTCCAGCCTTTGCTCGATAGAGGCCAGTAATGCCCCTCACCCCCTGCCCCAAAATCATTGTGACAATTGAAATCACCCCTACACATTCCTAATGTTACCTTAGGAGATGATACTACTTCTGTTGAGACCCTCTGACATAGACAAATGTAGAGTTTCTAAATTAAAGTATTAGGGTGTTGCAGTTTAGGTAAGAGTAGATAGATGTAGATTTAGGACAGTAAGGGTAGAGATTTTTTAAAGGAGCAGTTAAATGGAAGAGCAGCCATTGAAATGGAATTGACAGGATTTGGCGATGGATTGAGTATGTGGCGAGGAAAGGGTTGATTTAAAAAATGACTGGGATTTCTAGCTATATATACACCTGGGAAGTTGGTGGTACTAATAACAAGAATAGTAAATGAAGGAATAAATTCGAGAGGGTAGAGGGAGTTCACTTTGGGATGAACTTAATGCAGTTGGATGTGAGTGGAGATTCCCACAAGTACCTGGAAATGCAACATCAGAGCTTCAGGATGTAGCTCAGAACTAGAGGAAAAGGTTGAGGGGTTAGCCACATCACAGCTCTGGCTAGAACAGGGGAATTTAGAAAGGAGATGGAGAGGAAGAAGAATAGATGGAATAGGAAGGAAGGATAGATGGAAGAAGAATAGGATGGATCCTTGAAGAGTATACTTAAGAGGAGGAAGAGGTACAGAAGCAGAATGGTGATGGAGAGTTCCAAGAAGGACATTGAAAATTGCCTGTCTCGAAGAGGCAGGGGCAAATGTTTGTTCATTTGGTCATCAGAGTCACATGCCCCCAAGAGGCAGCTGAGAGCCGAGATCTGATTCTACCAGTTAAATATTTAAGCTTCACTTGATCCGATAGTTTACTCCATTTGAGTTACAGCTCTGTTTTCTGCTTACCTTTTTGTTATGTACCCGTCCCTGTAATTTTTTATATCAAAGTATTATTTTCATCATCTTTCCTGAATTGAGAGGGCTTGTTTTTTCTTTCATATAATGAAAAATAGTGTGCATTTATTTAGTCCCTTTTCATCTCTGGGTTGCATCATTGATGACCTGCTGCTAGTCAGCGCAGCAAACGGGAGTCCACAGGGAAGGTTGAAATAAAACTAAACAGGAGGGGAGAATAATGGCTCCTGAAGGCTTAACAGTGAAGAGTAGACTTGCAACACTATAAAATGGAATTGAAATCAAGCTAATTGTTCTCTGATGTTTTTTTAGGGTGTAAAACTGAATGGCCCAGTGTTTTCATATATAAATGAATTTAAATAATTAGGATAATCTCCCTTTTTTTTTGTTTTTATCAAATTATGGTAAAATATACACAAGATTGAGGAGCCAATCATGCCATTTCCTAAGACATATGGAACACCTAGGCTTATCATTTTAACCATTTTTAAGTGTTGTATAGTTGAGATTATCTAGACATAACTGTCCAGTATAGTGGCCACAGGCCACATAAGGCTCTTGAGCTCTTGAGATGTGGCTAGTCCAAACTGAGATGTGAAATGGGAAATACTCAATGGATTTCAAAGACTTAGAACATAAAATATTTTGTTAATAATTTTTATATTGGTTACATCAAGTTGAAATTATATTTTGATACAGTGGGCTAATGGAATTACGTATTTTTTTACTTTTTAAAGTAAATAGTAGAAAATTTTAATTACATATCTAAATTACTTCTGTGGTTTGTATTATGTTTCTGTTGGACAGCACTGTTTCCAAAGATTTTATTTTTAAGTAATCTCTACACCCAGCATGGGGCTTGAATCCACAACCCCAAGATCAAGAGTCACATGCTTTATCGACTGGGCCAGCCCAGTGCCCCTACCCAGATGATTCTGATGTCTCATATGACCATTGAGGAGCACCAACCAAGTCCTATCCCTTATTTTATAAAGAAGAAACTGAGTCTCTAAATAGAGTGACAACAAATATAATCTTCATTTCAGTATGTTCTCCTAGCGTTTGTCCAGGTTGAAATTCATGCTCTACCCCTTTCATAAGTGGTATTTTTCCATTGTGTGAAACAGTGGCTTTTCACCAGCCCTTAAAGGTAGAATTGTGGCTGGCTTTATTTAGTCATTTTGTCTATTCCAAAACTGGTCATTCGGTGCTTTCCTGCATACGATGTCCTTGTCATAATGACTGTATTTTTTGTATTCTCAAGACGTCTTTATTAATTCTTACTATTACTTTTTGTTATAAAGGTAAGTTGTAAGGCTGATTTAATCATTAGAGTTTTAAATGTAGTTAAAGCTACACCTGAATTATCATCATGATCAGTATAATCTCAGATGCAGAAATAAAACCTACTTTTTTCTGCAGAATCTTAAGAGGCTTTATAAGCTCATTGTTGAGTTGTCATGAATGTCTGGGAATAATTTATCCATGGTTTTCTTAGAGGTTCCTTTACACATTTCAGGATGGCTCAAGGAATTAGCAGTTAGCCTTTGCAGAAGTTAGCCCGTGATCTGAGGCTTATGTTTGACTTATCTTAGAGTAGAATATATTCCAGCAGACAGTTTTACTATTCAGCATTCTTTATTTGCTCAGGGTTGTTGGGTCATGGGTAGGCATGCAAATGTATACATGCAGTCATAGGTAATACCCATCATTTCAAGCTCAAATCAGAAAGCTCATGATAGTCAAAGATTTATGAAATTTTATAAGTGGAAGGACCAAGGGATGCTTTAGTCTAGTACTCCTCTATAGCCTTGGAAGTTAAGGGAAAAGGACTAAACCAGAAAGCTTGCATTCAGTCCCCGTGCTCTTCACACCACTTTGGTGACCCTAAGTGAGTTGTTACCCTCCCCATGCTTCGCTTTTCTCAGCTATGAAGTGGAAATGCTAGAAGAGGGGAAGATGAGGTTCCACTTGAAGAATACCATGGTTTGGGGATTGACTTTCCTTCTTTAGTGTTTGGTTTCTTACTAACCTCCCTGTTTTTCTCTTGAAGGGTCAGATGACTTGTCTGCAAAACTGTGGGATGTGAGCACAGGACAGTGCGTTTATGGCATCCAGACCCACACTTGTGCAGCAGTGAAATTTGATGAGCAGAAGCTTGTGACAGGCTCCTTTGACAACACTGTGGCCTGCTGGGAATGGAGTTCTGGAGCCAGGACCCAGCACTTCCGGGGGCACACAGGGGCGGGTGGGTTGCCCTTTTTCAGGGGTTTCTACAGTTACTTTAACCTCGTTCCTTAAAACCAGGAGCCAAGAATGTGACCCCGTTTTGTTTTCTTTTTGTTTTTAACTTAACCTGCCTTTCCCTCCTCTTTTTTCTTAGTCATAGCAATTAATCCCTTTATTTAAGCTACTCCTGTTTGGAATTTTTTCCTGAATTTTGCTTTTCTTTCGCGCATTTTAAAACTCTTCTATGTACCCTTGTGCTGGGAGGGGGTGGTTCTCCTTATGTGTTTCATTTATACCCTGTTGAACAGTCAGTTCATTTTGCTTTAGTCAGATTCCATACCTCCAAATCGAGCAAGTCCTACACTTGTAAATTCAGTCTACTCTATTTGTAGAATCAGGGCTCAAAATCCTTTGGAGTGACAGTAGTTCTCAGATTGTATGATCCACACATACTATGTTGAATTGGAGCTTGGTTGACAATTGATTAAAATAAACCAGTGCCTAGAGATAAGATAAAGGAAACAGATATGTGAATATTTCCTAATAATTTTATAGTGGCCTAGTGTGCAGAAACTGGTCATTTGAATATAGCTTTTGAGACCTGAGCTGCTAAACTCTCCTGCATTATATTTTGGAGCTTTGTGCAGAAATCATGTTGAGCTGCTTCCCAGCCTCTTGTGCATCAGCTCCCTTCTTCCTTTCCTCCATTTACCCACTGCCTCAGCCTTGGAGAGTCACGTCTGTGATCTTAAGCATCACGTTTTATGAGCAGTCTTCTTGGACTCCCTTCTGCTGTAGGTTTCCCCGATAACCTGTATTTTGTCATAACACTCAGCATACAAATAAGTATGGTAATCTGATTCCTCACCAGGCTATACACGCTAGGAGGACAGGGACCCTGCCTGTCTTGTTCACCCTGAGGTCCTGAGTTCCTTGTATTGTGTCTGGTGCTCAGTAATACTTTGAAGTGAACCTAGCTATTTTGCTGAAAACAATTTTTTCCCCATTTTGTTTGCCATCTTATACATTTTTCCTCAGTCTATTTGTTACCACTTGCTTTTTAGAAATTAATATTGGAAGATGTATGATTTAGTATGGTATATATTAAATTGAGTGTACTGTTCTGTATGTCAGGATGTACATTGACTTCCAGGTGATTTTATACCTGATCAACTTCAAGAGCTCTGCTCAAAAAATTTCCTCCTTGCTGTTCCTTGGACATTGCTATGGCTTTTCCTAACTCCATGCCTTTGCTGTTCCCTCTACCTGCAATATTCTTTCTTTTCTTGACAAACTCTACTCATCCTTCAGGGCCCATCTCCAATATCGCCTCTTCCCTGAAGTCCTCCCTGATACCCCTGGGCAGAGTTAGTCATTCTCCTTGGTGTTTCCCTAGCAAGAGGTAAACATTTAATTTTTTTGGACTCCTCCTTCACCCTTCACTTAGTTCCTTAAGGAAAAGCCCAGTGTCTTCATCTCTGGGTCCCCAGTGTTCCTTTAGAGTTTGGCAGGCATTTAAAAACAAATATTTGAGTACTTGCTATAGTCAAGCACTGTTTTAGGTGCTGGGGGTACACCCGTGAAGAAATTCAGATAGTTGGAGAGAATGGCTTAAGTCTGACCTTTGAGATACTTGTGTGTGTTTTGTTTTTCTCATTACACTGGCTTTTCTTGATTATGGGTGTTGTTTTCTTGATTATGGGTATTATTCTCGACATTTTGTCTCATTGTGATGAATAGTGCAAATCTGAGTAGGGCCACCTTTGTATGTTGTATTTTCCCTGCATGAGCTGGATTAGTTTTGTGGCGTGTCAGGCAGGCAGGCCTGAGTGGGAATGCCATTATCTCCAGCACTGGTTTTACCTCTCACTTCGAAGCTAGCACACGTATAAGGGATTCTGTTATTCCAGGGACGTTCCATCCTTAGAATAATAAGCTATAATAATAACAAGAATTTTGAAATGGATATATTTTTTATCATAAAATTCTTAGTTGAGTAGCACCATTCTTATAGTATCTCTGGTTGAGAAATTATACAATTGGTTAGCTAGGGAGAATGAACGTGATTGAACTCTATTATGAAAGACCCTCCCAGGGGCATGTGTTAACTTTGTGTATGTTATATATACTAGTGTTTAGCGTTGACTACAATGATGAACTGGATATCTTGGTGAGTGGCTCTGCAGACTTCACTGTGAAAGTATGGGCTTTATCTGCTGGGACGTGCCTGAACACACTCACCGGGCACACGGAATGGGTCACCAAGGTAGGAAGACTTAAAGAAGAAATCTCCTTGACATCAGGCTTTGTAGGGGTGAGGGAGCTGGGGGTGGGGTGGAGGATGCTAGGTGCTTTCTTGTAAGTGGTAGGTGAGCCGTAAGATGGAGCACATGTACCCACAATGCACGATGGCCTGCAACAGTGACCAGCCAAGTAAAAGACACTCGGTAAATAGTTTAACAAATGAATGACTTATGGACGTGGAAAAATGCCCACAGTGTATTCGGTGGGTAGAGGGAGCAAATAAACAGGTCATAGACAAAAAACTACATTGTAGAGTCTGATAGCAGTTTCTGAACAAATGTGTTATGCACCAAAATGTTATAGTTTATTATTACTTATGGAATTGTAGGTGCTTTTTTCCCTTTAGGATAAGCATATTTCTTTTTTAATCAGGAAAGCAATTTTCACCTTGAAAAAATAATGATTGCAAGAAGTGGAATAAAGAAAAACGTATGGGATCTTTAAAAGAATATTGTGGTGTTTTCTCATTTTCAAAAAAAGGTGGCTGTGAGGATCAAATGCAGTATTAATCATGGGAATGTCATGCAGAAACATGAGCTTCCCATTCCTTTCCTGAGCTTCCCATTCCTTTCTGTGCAGGACAGAGGATACAGGAGTGAGCAAAACAGACCCAGGCTTGACATAGACATTAGCCCAGTAGGAGAAATAGTTATTAAACAGTAATTTCGCAAATAAATGTACAGTTGCAAATGGTGTTAAGTGCTTTGAAGACAAAGTGCGGTGCTCTGTGAAAAAGTCTCGAAGGTATCTAGTTTAATTCATTCAGGGAGAGCTTGAGAGAAGGGACAAAACATGAAGAAGAAATTGGAGGTAGCTGGATAAAGAGTAGTGGAGTGTTTCAGAGTGCACAGTATGTGCCCAGGCCCTGGGGTGGGAAGGATCCTAGAACATTTGATGGCCTGAAGGCCAGTGGAGCTGTGTTGTGGTTGGGGGCGGTATGGGAGAGGTGGCCATCATGTAGACCTTCCTTGGCCATGTTAAGGATTTGGTTGTCATACGTGTAGTAGGAAACAGTTGAGTGTTCTGAGCAAGGAGCTGTGTGATTTATGTTTTAAGAAAATAACTGCTAAGTAAAATATGGATTGGAGTTGGGCACAAACAGACCGACGGAGGCCAAGTAGGCTTTTGCAATAATCTAAGCAAAAGATACCTGTGGCTCGGACCCAGGTGGCAGGGAAGAAAGAGAAGATCATGCATGAAAGATATGTCTTTAGGGGAAAGCCAGCTGAACTTACCGACTCATGGGGAACAAAGAAGGAGGAATAAGAGCCTCCCAGTGGGTTTTAGGTCAGGTGGGTGAATGTGTTTTTCTGAAATAGGCGGAGCTAAAAGGACAGTTGGTGAGAAGATCAATAACACCACTAAACTGTACACTTAAAATAGTTGAGAATAGTACATTTTATGTTAATGTATCTTTTATCACAGTTCTGTATTGGGCACATTGAATTATTTAAATGGAAAAGTTACATAAGACAATTTGGTGTTATGTTAAAAACATTGGACTTGGGGCCAGGACACTGTGATGCCTTAAGACAAGTCACTCGTCCCTTCAGGGCCTGAGTTTTATCTGTTAAATGTTCTTGTGAATTCTGAATGAGATGATGGGACAGGACCCAGCAGGGCATCTGTGTGTAGTACGTCTGTCAGTTTCAGTTGAATCTGCAACCCAGACTTCTGAAGAAGTGAGCTTGGCCTCCCTCTCACTTGGTGCTGACTTACTACAAAAATAACTAGCCCCTAAATGTTTACAGACTATCCCAAGTGCTAATGGAATGTTAGCTTTTATTATATCATCATCATCCTCATTTAATTGTTTTATTTTCATTGCAGTTATGAGATATAATACGTGCCTCATCCCCTATTTTAAAGATGAGGAAGTTGAGAAACAAAGATGCTAGCTGGTCTTGCCCAAGGTTGCAGAGTCAGTATATGGCAGATTCTGGTCCCAAGTCCAGTGCTTTTTCCGTTACAATGCATGTGCTCAGGAAAACCGATCATTCGTATCTGCTTCTAGGTCTATGGGCTGTTTTCTTTCCTGTTCCTCACATTTTCTGTAAAGTCACATTTTACAGTTTTTAAAATCATTCCTAATGTTTGCTTCCAGACTAAAGTGGAAATTAAATGCTGCCAACATTAGACAATTTTAGATCCTACTGACAATGTAGAGAATCTGGTTGTACTAACTAGAGGCTACTGTGGTCGTAGCATTATAGCTTCGCTCTTCTAGCATACCATCTCATTTCAGGCTCTTCTTCATATTTTAATTTTTTAAAAAAAGCAATATAGAAATCATTTTAAATGGATCATTCTGAAACATGGATGTTTATATTTCTAGGTGGTTTTGCAAAAGTGTAAAGTCAAGTCTCTTTTGCACAGCCCTGGAGACTACATACTCTTAAGTGCGGACAAATATGAGATCAAGGTGAGGTTTTCTCCTCCATTAATTCGCCTCATCAAAGGAAAACTGGCAAATACAAGAAAATTAAAATGGTGTAGCACAGGGGGAATATTTCAAGCGAAGCAGGAATGTCTTAGTATAAGCCATCTTAAACTCCTTGGAAAGAGAATTATTATTTCTATGTATGAAGCAGTTTCTTTTCTTTTTTAAGATTTTATTTATTTATTTGTCAGAGAGAGAGACTGAGGACAAGTGGGGCGGAGGGGAGCAGCATTTAGAGGGAGAAGCAGGCTCCCGCTGAGCAAGGAGCCTGATGCGGGACTTGATCCCAGGATCCTGGGATCATGACCTGAGCTGAAGGCAGACGCTTAACCGACTGAGCCACCCAGGTGTCCCGTATGTACGAGGCAGTTTCTACCCCTGATTTGTAAATGAAGAAAAAAAGATCCACAGAAATTTATCTTCACATTCTGTTTTCTTAAGACCCATATCTCATACCCTTTTAATTCTCAGACCTAAACTATGAAAACATAAAAATTTACTTGTGTAATAAAAAAAAACAATTTGCAAAAACTTTACAGAGCACTCTTACATATGTTCTTAGTGCATTTTTAAAACTATTCCATGTGGGTAGGTATCTTCATTGTGGGAACTGAGGTTCAGAGAGGTTAAGTATTTTATCTGAGATCACGCAGTACATACATGTAGCATCAGAGCTTGAACCCATGCCTGTCAACTATAAAACCTGTGGTCTTTCCAATTTACTTCACTTTTTATCTGGCTTCGGCAAACACAAATCACATTGTTTAAGGACAAGCTTTTCTATGGTGATGTGATTTGTCATCTTCCCTAATTTTCTTTTATCTGTAGATTTGGCCAATTGGAAGAGAGATCAACTGCAAGTGCTTAAAGACATTGTCTGTCTCTGAAGATAGGAGTATCTGCCTGCAGCCAAGACTTCATTTTGATGGCAAATACATTGTCTGTAGTTCGGCACTGGGTCTCTACCAGTGGGACTTCGCAAGTTATGATATTCTCAGGTAATGTTTCTTTGAGCCTTCACCTATGACAGTCTGTTCCTGTTTAGTTTTTTGTTGTGGTTTAATAGTAAAGACCAGACTAAGTATTTGGATAAACCAGTCAGTAGCTTGAATCTGGGAAATGTTATAAACAGAGTTATATGCTGAAAATCACACACATAAAAAATATTTTAGAGGCAATTATTACAGAGTTTTATGCTAGAGCTTAGAAGATGTAGGTTCTAATCTCTTCCCCTTACTGTGTCACTTCCCTTTTCAGAATTGAACATGCTGGGCAACCCTCTTGGGTTCTCTCTCTCTTCGGGAGCTTTTTATTAGCCCTCAATAAACTTTGCCCACCAAAAAAAAAAAAAAAAAAAGAATGTGCTTTTCCGGAAGATGAGGGGCTTGGATGAAGAGATCTTTCAGGTCCCCTAGTTCTGATACATTTTTTTTTTAATATATTTTTTTAAGATTTTAGACCGATAATGTGTATTTAGTAAAATAGTGATATATTTATAAAGTTTCTTATTTTAATTCCAGTATAGTTACCACTGTAGTATTATTAGTGTCAGATGTACAATATAGTGATTCATCACTTCCGTATGTCACTCAGTGCCCCTCATGACAAGTGCACTCCTTAATCCCCATCACCTATTTCACCCAACCCCCCCACCCACCCACCTTCCCTCTAGTAACCATCAGTTTGTTCTCTATACTTAAAAGTCTGTGTCTTGGTTTGTCTCTCTTTCTCTTTTCTCCCCCCCTTTGTTTGTTTTGTTTCTTAAATTCCACATATGAGTGAAATCAAATGATATCTCAGACTTATTTCGCTTAGCATTATACTTTCTAGCTCCATCCATGTTGTTACAAATGGCAAGATTTCATTTTTTATGGCTGTTTAATACTCCAGTGTGTGTGTGTGTGTGTGTGTGTGTGTGTGTGTGTGTACACCACATCTTTATTCATCTGTTGATGGACACTCGGGCTGCTTCCGTATCTTGGCTATTGTTAATACTGCTGCAGTAAACATTAGGGTGCATGTATCCCTTTGAATTAGTGTTTTGTATTCTTTGGGTAAATACACAGTAGTGCAATTACTGGATTGTAAGGTAGTTCTCTTTTTTAACTTTTTGAGGAAACTCCATACTGTTTTCCACAATGGCTGCACCAGTTTGCATTCCTACTGACAGTGCAAGAGGGTTCCTTTTTCTCCACATCCTCACCAACACTTGTTATTTCTTATGTTTTTGATTTTAGCCATTCTGACAGGTACAGGGTGATATCTCATCATGGTTTTTTGTTTTTGTTTTTGTTTTAGATTTTATTTGAGAGAGAGAGAGAGCGTGAGTGAGCATGAGCAGGGAGAGGGGCAGAGGGAGGAGCAGACTCCCCGCTGAGCAGGGAGCCCAATGCAGGACTCGATCTCAGGACCCTGGGATCATGACCTGAGCCAAAGGCAGATGCTTAACCCACTGACCCACCCAGGCACTCCTCATCATGGTTTTGATTTGCATTTCCCTGATGATGAGTGATGTTGTATATCTTTTCATGTGTCCATTGGCCATCTGTATGTCTAGTTCTGATATTTTAAGTTCTACTTCCTGGTCAGTGGAATTCTGCATTGAGGGATCAAGTGCCTTCTGTTGACTAGTAGAAAGACAGAGGTATTTATAGAAAAATAAAACTCACAGGGTTTTTTCCTGGTCCATGGCCAAATAATTTTGTGATTCATTGCATACCTTAGACCCTTCTTGGAGATTGATGGTATCTGTAAGCATGTTGGAGGCTAATGGAAGCCAGTGCTATATGGTGGCTAAGAGAAATTATTTTGGTGGGGCATCTAGGTGGCTCAGTTGGTTAAGCATCTGAACTCTTGATTTTGGCTCAAGTCATGATCTCAGGGTTGTGAGATCGAGTCCCATGTCAGGCTCCACTCAGTGCATGGGGCCTGCTTGAGGATTCTCTCTCTCCCTTTCCCTCTGCCCCTCCACACACCCCCACCCCGGACATGCATGCTCTCTTTCTCTCTAAAAAAAAAAGAGAGAGAAATTATTTTGGTGATAATCCTTGATTTAAAACCGGTGCGACCTCCTGTAAATTGGAGGATTTTATGTAAGTTTCTTAACCTTTCTGTGTCTCAGTTTCCTGATCTGGAAAGTGAAGATCAAATGAAGTACCTGTAATGAGGACCAAGCACAGGACCTGGCCGATCTTTATTACTAATAGCTCTGAGAAGCCCTACATAAAGAAGCCTGCTTGAATTCATTTAACCTACTGTACCTCTCACTTGTACTTTTTTTTGAGGAACACCTCTTTTACCATCTCACAGAATTAGTGTTCTGCGGCATGGTTCAGGAAATGCTGACTTGGAGTAGTACAGAAAATTGAACGTTCTCATCGTTGTTTTTATGCATGACTGTTTGAGGTCAGCTGTATGGTATCTGTCATACTAGCCAGCAGGACTTTGGCGGGTCCTGTCTCTCTGGTCATACAGTTATAACCCCTTTTATGTCTTCCTGGAATCAGACCTACATTACTAACCAATTAAGATTCCAAACTGTCAGAATCATTTCTAGATATGATTGATAATTATGCTTTGAGAAAAAAAAGACTGGAATAGATCCCAGAAAACATTAGTCTAAGCAGGGAGACTGCTTTTTGTTTTATAGATGGGGAAAATGAAGCCAAGAGCAGGTATGGGCCTTGCCCAGCATCCCACAGCTCATCCTAGTCCTGCATCCAACCATCTGTCTGTCCATCTATCTGTCTGTCCATCCATCCATCCTGGCATCATCCAGCAGTCATATGCTTAAGGTACCAGCAAGCCAGAGAGAAGGAACTTTTGAAAGAACTTGATACTTCGCAAAAATCCAAGTAGTCACCGTGGGAAAATCAGACCTTTTATAGTTTAGTATTGTGTTTGTTTGTTTGTTTTTAAAGATTTTATCTATTTGAGAGAGAGAGCATGAGCTGGGTGAGGGGCAGAGGGAGAAGCAGACTCCCCACTTGAGCAGGGAGCCTGATGTGGAGTTCGATCCCAGGACTCCAGGATCACGACCTGAGTTGAAGGCAGACGCTTAACCAACTTAGCCACCCAGGCATCCTTTATTGTTCAATTAAGGCTTGGATGGGAGGGATGCAGAAGTAAGGTGGAATAGAGGTATCATCATCTTTTTAATGCTTTGAGTTTCTAAAGGTTTTAATTTGATCCTGCATCTACCTTTCTCACGTATGTATTTTTCTTACTCTGAGTGGAGTGTAGAGAGTCCAGAGAGCCAGATGAAACTTGTGTTAATTTTGGGGATTTGGGTACACTAGCTTTGAGCAATAAATCTGCAGAATTGTTTGCTGCCAGGAAGTGTTAGATTCAGATTTCTTGGAAAGGGGGACGTTTTATCTTTTGCCTCCTCCCCACTTCCAGCAACAGAAATAAACCAGCCTCTTTTGAAATCTTAGTGCAACTCCTTTGGCCTCAGTTGCTAAGATCAGATAGGGCTACTTAGGCTTTGAAGCTAACTGAAAAGAAGCAAAGCGCAAATGGTAGCATGTTGCTCAATAAATCTAAGATATGATGCAATCTCTGGAGCTGAGTTATCTTAGTATAGCAAGCAGGGTTATTTAAGTTCAAGGGCCCAGACTGCATAGCAGGGATGTCTGTTTACAGTTCTAAAGTAATCAAAGTTAAAGGGGCAACGAGCCTGTCAAGACCTGTATTCTCCTCTGCAACATATTTTTGCTTCAGTCTTTGGAGTTGGCTCATCTTCACCAGGCTTAAGTCCTATCCCCAGCCACCCAGTTATCTAAGTTCTGATTATTTCCTGCTTTGCGTCGGTGACGTGGGACTTACTAGACTTTCTTGCTGTTTTCCCAGTTTCCTTTGGATTTGCTTTGTAGGAGTTTTTATGTGCCCATGTTCATTGCACCACTGCTGCATTCATTAGCAGGTAGTTATTGAGCATTACCTGTGTTTAGGTATTGGGATCTACACTGGGAGCCTGTAGAGATACCACACTGGTGGAAATTACTAACCCGCAGAAGGGAAGATTGACATTAAATAGCTAATTACCTAGGGATGTTTTCGTGGTTGGGCTGAGGGCCACACTGTGTGTAGTACTTCGAGACCCCACCCAGTTGAGAAGTAAGGGAAAGCTCTTTGAAGAAGAGGTTTGGGCTAAGCTCCGAAGGATGACTATCTGCATTAACTAAGTGCCAGCAGTGGGTGTGCAGTAAGGAGCATTGGACGCCAAGAAACCAGTCTGTTCAAAGGCCCTGAGACTGAAGGAGCCTGGTGCTGGAGATGTGAGTGCAGTAGAGAGTCCTAAAGGGTTTAAAGTTAAATGAGGTGGTAATAGGATTACACTTTAAGGTGAGATTAGCTGATTGAAAGGGGCCGAGAGTAGATGTGGGGAGACCAGTTGGAACTGTTGGCAGCAGTGCAGGCAAAAGAGACAAATTGGATCAGAGTCGTGGCAATTTAGATAATAGTGAATGAAGTAGGAGAAAATTTAAGAGGTAAAATCGATAGATGGTAGTGATTGAATTTGTGGCTTGAATAAGGAGGAGAGTTGGAGGATTGCCATGTTTCCTAGCTTGAGCAACTGGGTGAAAGAGCAAGCCAGGAAGTAAGGAGGAGAAACAGGTTTGGCCAGCAAGTTCGGTTTGGGACGACTTGAGTGTGAGGAACAGGTCTTTTTCATGACTAAATCCCCTCCCTTCCTAATGTGAGGTGAAGTCTGCTTGGCTGTAACTCTTTGCCTTGGACCTAGTTCTCTGTCCTAGAGCTCGTCATATCTGGCCTCATACATCCTTCACTTTGTATTTATAGGTGATGATCAGCTGTAGTTTCCCTGTCCCTGCGAATTCTTTTTCTACCCCTCTCAGCTGATCTCCTTCACCTGTTCCTTATTTGTCCTGGTAACCAGGCCACGCCCGTTCTGGTTGACCTCTTAGATAGTAGTGTCCTTGTTGAAACTCGGGTTAACCGTCACGGGACCTGGACCTGTTGTCCCAGAGCACAATTTGCATATCCTTCTCTTGTAGCTCTTCTAGTGCCTCCAAAGAGGACATCAGCTTTTCTTGTCAGCCTTTTGCCTCACTAAGTGTGCAGACAACAGACTATGTGGTTTTGTTTTTGTTTTTCATTTATGCTGCTGTTTGGCTGGATCTCTCCCATTTCTCTGTGCCTTTGTCATCAGCATCTGGGGAAAGTGAAGGCTGTCTGTCCTCCCACTCCCCGAGTTTTCTGTAACAACTTCTGACACATTTATTATTAATGTTTCTGGATTATTTAGGAACACTTCAGTCTTTCAGCCTCTACTGTTTTTAGAGTTTGCGACCTGCTGAATAGACTAGTATGTGAGTCACTTGGTTAAGAGGCTCCCCTAGGCCAGTATTCTAGATTTGATGAATCCATCTTTTTACCTGGTAGTAAGAGTGATTGCATCCCAGTTCTTACTGGTAACTGACCAGTTGTGAATCCTTAGACAAAGTATGTATGCCAGCTGGACTTGAGTTTTCACATCTTGGAAATGAGATGTTAAGTGAGATAATCTGTAAGATCCTTTTCAGCCTTGGGCATTTTGTGCTTTCAGAAATGTTCATCAGATGCCTCCTTTCTCCTTATGTGCCTGTGCTATCATGTCATTGTGAAGGGTTTTTCCCTCTTCCCCTTTCTTAAGGAAGCCTAGTTTTTTGTCTGTTCCATTTTATGGAAAACTTTCATTTAACTCTCTAAATTTTCTTGAATTTGCATTGTTTTTCTATGTCTCCAGAAAAGATTACAGTGGCAGAAACAGAAGTAAAGTTGCCTTCTGGTTCATATTTCCTAACTCTCGTCTCTGTAGGGTCATCAAGACTCCTGAGATAGCTAACTTGGCCTTGCTTGGCTTTGGAGATATCTTTGCCCTGCTGTTTGACAACCGCTACCTGTACATCATGGACTTGCGGACAGAGAGCCTGATTAGCCGCTGGCCTCTGCCAGAGTACCGGAAATCAAAGAGAGGCTCGAGCTTCCTGGCGGGCGAAGCATCCTGGCTCAATGGACTGGATGGGCACAATGACACGGGCTTGGTCTTTGCCACCAGCATGCCTGACCACAGTATTCACCTGGTGTTGTGGAAGGAGCACGGTTGATGCCACGAGCTGACCACTGCTGACTGACTTTGGGTGCCGGGGCTGCGGGTTTTCAGTGCAACCTCTCTGGCAGCCGACTGCATGAACCAAAGTTCTCACCTAATGGTATCATCGCGCAATGCACAATCATTTATCTGTGTTTGCCAGGGGGCAGGGCTCGGGGCGGGGGAGGGCTTGTTTTCTTGACACACAGCACAGCATGCTAATGGGGTACACCATTGACTTCATTTGTACTTAGTTACGTTGGTCAGTATAAGAGGATGCATTTGGGGTTCATCTTTCTTGAATATTGGTTTTCAGTAAAGAAGGTTAAATGGTTCATTAATCTGCTAATTGGTTGCCTATAAAAACACATTCAGTCTATTAAAGCTTCTTACCATCGCCTTTTTTTCTTTTGAAGTTGAAGCAAAGGTGCTATGATGTTCCAGCAACTTCTCTCATGTGGGGTTTAGCTTTTATAACCGCCAGTGTTATAAAGACCACTGAGTCCTGTGACATTCATGAACTCTCCACCAAATGCCAGTTCTAAAGAAAGTTTGTCTTCCAGGGCAAATCAAGTTCTATAAATTGATTGTTCACAACACATTCTAAACCCTAGTACCTGGCAGAGTCAAGGTTGGCTGTGTCTGAGGTGTAAGGGAGTTCTGGAGTTGTTGTTTCCATGTGGAGCAGGCTGGTCCTCGGTCCCCCACCGCTTGGGTGAGTGCACAGAGGTGATGGGATACAGTAGAAAGAGCACTGAGCTGGAAGGTTGAAGAGCAGCTCTGTTACCTAGCATCCCTGCAGTATACCCCTCAGTATATCACTTCCCTGGGCCCCATTTTCCCTGCCTGTGTAGCCAGGTGTTAAGCTAAGTGATTTCTAAGGTTTGGTCCTGTGTCTGCTGAGGTGTGGACAAAAGTTGGTATTTCAGTTTTGTCTGATTCATTATTTCTTTTAGGTTGAAGATACTTAAATGAAATCATTGGTACAAAGTTATTATCTATAAGGAAACCAGATAAATGAAAAGGATGGATAAAGGAGGAATGTAGAAAATGTAACAGATTCCACCTAGAAAATGTTAGCAACTGGATGAAATGCTAAGGGGAATCGTGGTTCTTTAGACAGAATGGGTGGTCTTAGAAAGAAAGACACCTGAACCTGACTTTTCTTGCTCCTTTGCCTCTAACCTGATGTGTGGCTTCAGGCAGATTAACTTTCTATCCCTGGACCCTCATTTTCACCTTTAAAATGAAGGAATTGCCCTAGATTAGGGTTCACAAACTCAAATGCCCGGGGCAGCCATTCACATGACGTAAATGATTGGAACGTGCTGGGCAGGGTTGTGCTGAATCATGGAAAGCTCATCTAATGGGGCAGTTACTCAGCTCTAAGTGTTAGGTAGAAGTGAGCCCAGTGGTGGCAGCTCTTAGGATTTTTTCAGGAGGAAGTGGAAATCCAGATTTTTATTTGAAATCTGATTTTTAACATGTTGACAGCTAATCGAGGATAGTTTGAAATAGAGTGAGCTAAACAAAGTGTGTCTACGAGCTGCCAGTTTGTATCCTCCACCCTCTCATTCTTGTAAAGTTAGGTAACTCTGGCATCAGCAGTGGGAATGTTTTAACATAATTGTCACAGACATTAGGGAGAGAGTAGAGGGAGCCAGCCCTAGGATAATTCACCTGTTTGCCATTGTGTTACAGGAAAGTGAGGGGGCATATTTCATCCGCACACCAACAGGAAGTAGTTTGAAGATGAACACACAAACTGGAACCTCAGTTGTAGCCTCTGCCTGGGAGTGTGAGCGACTCGTTCTTGCTGGCGCCAATATAAAGCATATCCATTTCACAGGTGGACAAAGGGCTTGCTGGCAGAGCTGGGAAGGAAACCAATCCTGGTGGAGACCCAGCTCTCCCAGAATCTGCAGTAGCACGGAGCCAGTGCCATGAAGTTAACTCTAGAGAATCGGTGGTCGGTTTCAAGGACAGGTGTAGTTCATAGTCCTCTTGGGACTCTAAGGAGTTAGGCAAAAGAATAGTATCTTCTCCATCCCCAAAGTCCATCTCACACTGAGTTGTGTGCATGAGCTCTGCTCGGTCTTCCAGAAATGGACTGGGAATTGCAGCTGGGCTCCATTTTGCAGGAGCCTCAGAGGACGTGGGGCAGTGAGGAGGGCGAATGCCTTTTTCCTTTTCCTCCGACCTGAACACATCTCTGAGATCACTGATCGGATGACCATCCCTACTCCCACCTCACTTCCAGATACATCCAGCCGTTTCACAGGGCAAGTAATTACAGTTATTTGTGGGAAATGTTTTTTTTTTTTTTTTCCAAATGACAAGCCTGGAACTTGTATGGCACGTCCCATTTCAGTTTTCAGTGGATGCCGGAGTTACCCTCCTGGTGGTAGCTTGGTGCAGCTCATGTGGACAGCAGTGCCCGAGGCAGGGGCTGGAGTCCCAGCTTTGACTCCTCCTCACAGAGGCCTTTGTTAGACTTGAGCATTTTATTTAATAGCTTTATAGGTGCCAGTTTTTATGAAAATGAAAAGCTGACGCATCCTTTAAAAAGCAAAGTGGAGGGTCAGTGAGAGAAGTGGGTAGGGGCTAGCCGAAGCTGGAGTGGCGTAGTCCCCTTGCTTCGCGTCGGGCTACCTTCCCCGTGCGTTGACTGCTGCTTCCTTAGCTCAGAGGGGAGGAAATTGCCTTTTCCTCTTTTTTTGTGAGCATTCTCATTTCTGAAAAATTTGTAAGTCATGAGCACAGAGACCCCATCCTTTTTTTACGAGCGTTGGATTTTTTGAGTGAAATTGTGTGGTGGAAGCGAAGGGCTCCTTTCCTCTCGGGTTCATAAAGGGCAGGGAAACAGCTTCAGGCTCCGGGGTGAGGATGAGGGTCCAGGAGAGCTGAGTGAGTGGGACGTTTTCACATTCCAAAGGGAGGTAATTTCCTCCAGGCCAATATTTGAAGTAATAAGTCAGATTTGTCAAAATTGGCCCTAAGCTGACCTTTAGACCTATCAGAGAAATAGGAAGAAAGACTTCTTTTCAGGGGTGGGGCTAGACGTTGAAAAGTTCCACAGGAAAGTACACAGTTTTGGATAGCTTTTCATAAGTGGAAGGTAGGGGAATACTGCTATTAAATTTTAAGGATTGCACTTCATTTTTCATAGTTAAAAAAGACCGTTCTGGCCACTGCAGACACTTGTAAAGTATGAATGAGGATTATGTAATCATTCTAGTGTTTGTTCTCAGGAGAGTGATTACTGCTGTGCATTTAGAAAACATCTTAGGGAGAAAAGAAATATTTTTGGAAACAGTATTATTTTAGACACAAAGTTGTTTGTTAGGTTAGGCATTTTGACCTAACAGAAGTAGCTAAGGATGGTGGAGCCGGGCTTTACAACATTGCTTTGGCCAAACCCAGCCAGCTCCTTGAAGCTGTGGCTGTGTGCCCTGGCTTCTTGGGAACCTAGAGGTGAATCTTCCACTATCACTCTACCAGTCTCTGGGCCTCCTCCGCTGGGCCTCTTACGGGCCGAGGTGGCCTGCAAGTGCCTTTCTCAGTAGGGAAGTGTACAGAATCTGATCACCGCTCTAGGATGCAGTCTGGGGCAGGGCACATGGTCACCTTTGCCTTTAGGGACACAGAGTTTGTCGGGGTAGGGGCGAAGCTCTTTAGGTCTGTCCCCTTGACATAGGCTTCCTGCCTGGTTATGCTGGGGCTTCCTAAGATATTTTTAAGACCACCAAGACCCTCTTGTGAATTATGCAGTTCCCAGCTAGAGTGTCTGATGGAAAGAGCAGGTTAGCATTTTTGATAGAAATGCCCACTAGCCATCTTTGGCAGTGTTCGATCAGAGGGTCCCTTGTGACTACTCTAGGAAAGTGAAGGTTTTTTCCAGAATAAATCCTCCAAGACTATCCTGGATAGTCTTTGCACCACTCCCTAGTCAGGCTGAATGATCATGCTCAGTGCAGATGGATGTTTGCCGTCAAATTGTTTCAGTGTGTTTCCAGTCTTCCGTACAACAGGGAACTTTAGTTGCTTCAGGTTAGTATCACAGTCCTGAGGAGTGTAACCCCACTGGATTATTGCAGTTTAAACCCAGCTACTTCTCTTCGTGAATGTGCTCAAATTAAAATGTTTTTGCATATTTAAGCCTGGAAAATCATTAATTCAGATGACGAAGCTCACAATTATTCTGTGTCCCTCTATTCACATTGTGAACAGGCGTATTTCACTAATTTAGACAGTGCTCTTGATGAGAACGCTCAGGTTGAAAAAGGCTGGTCTCACCAATCCAATGTCTATGGCAATGTGGTAAAAATGTATCAACTCCTGTTTCACTAATTTGATGTATGTTGTGATCTAGGGAAAAGAGGTGAAGTTTCTATCTGAAGTGTCTGTGGGGTACGGGGAGAAGGGATCGCCAAGGCAGATAGTGGAGCAAATGTGGGACAAGATGTCTCCGTAAAATGAGAAGTTATTTTCATGCATCATGGAAGCATTCTTCTACCATGGTGATTGTGCTAACTATGAATCATTGATATCTATACATTAAGGCAGGTTCTCTCAATTAGGCAACGTTTGGTTAGTCAAGTCCAAGTTATTGTTTGTACTTGAAAGTAATAAAGCTGCATTTCCTTAAAAATACATCCTGTAGTTAAGACTATTTTCTCACTTTCTTTCCTCAGTGAATTCAGATGGGACTTTTCGAGAGTGATTGCGTTTTAGAATGTGTTTTTAGAAATGGAACTGCCTCTCGTGTGAGCTAAAGCAGCTCTGTGCCTAGCAATTACTGTTTCTGCATGTTCTAGAATAGAAGCCCAACCTTACAACAATTTCTGAATGAGATCCAAGAGGAAAACAATACATTGAAAAGTCAAATGCAAGGAAAGAATTTTGGCGACCTCCATGAGTAGATGCAAATTGGGCGGGGGGGTGGGGGGTGTCGGGAGGGGAGTGCCATTAATGCAGGTTCCAGATCTTGGGATTATCTTCCTGCCTCCTCTACTCAGCCAATCCCATAGTTGGTTCGTTCTTAATTTAAATTTGTAGGACTCCTTGTCGTTCACCAAACATGGTCCTGTACCGTTGATCCCCAACAGTACCAACATAGGCAGATTGTCACTCTGTTACACAGAGGAGCAGATTGAAGCTTGAAAAATGGCTAATTGCTTGGAGGAGTAGTGAGTGGTGAGGAGGAGGTTGGGGCCCAGAGTGTTAGCCTCCACAGACCCAGGTCCTAGATTTTTCCCTTTCCTTGTTTCCTGTCCCACTCTGCCTACTTCAAGACTCTTCCATCCAAACCTGTGCGGCTCCCCTCCCCCTTCGGCCCCCCTCCCCCTTCGCCACTTGTGTGCGCCTTTCATACCGTTGGCACCTGCCTCCAGGGCATCTTGCCAACCACTCCTTTGAGCACGTGGCTTCTCTGTTCAAACAACCACAGTGACTCCCTATTAACAACAGGGTGTCTAGATTTATTAACCTATCCATAATTGAGTTCTGACTCATCTCTTCAAACAGTTCTTGCTCTTTCTTTTCCTGACTTTGCACGTTGGGTCTTCTCCCATCCTCATGGAAAAGCCGCCAAGTTCCTTTCTCCCACTCCTACAGCCAGCCTTTAGGATCCCATTGACCTCCCACTATCTTTAGAGCCTCAGCTGACCAACATCTCCCACTCAGCCTGACTCAACATTTTTGCCTAGGGTTGTGAGATGTGCAACCTGTTGGCAGTTCATCACATTGGACCTTTTGCAGTTGGCAAACCATTAACGTTCACCCTTGCTCCATAAACTTTTCAAAATTCAGGTGAATACCTTATCTCCCCAGCAACACTGTTTAAGGTTGAATTACTGCATGATGCTCAGTAAGTTCTTGGGAAGATATTTTAATAAGTTCCACGGATCATCTTAGGGGCTACATTAACTGGAAGAAAAATAACTTTTGAGAGTATCAGAGCATTGAAGCAGAATGAAAGACCAATGATACACAGCTCTTCCTCTTAGATTCCCCTGTTCTGCCATATCCTATAAATGCCTAAATTGTTCTGAGAACATTTGCAAAGGCACAATGTTTGATGATCATTCTGTGATTAGACATGGGTAGTCCTTGCCAGTGGGATGTTCCTGTCCTTTGCATTTGAACCACATGTTCTGCTCTCATTGTGGTAAAGATCATCTAACAATTTTGGAGAAATTGTTTATGGAGAAAATTCTCCAGAGCTTCTGTATCATAACAATTTTTAATATTCTCTTCTAATCCTTATGCACCTAAGTATAGATTTATATGATGACAAATCATTGTGTTTTATTGCACTGTCAAAAATGTGCTTTAAGTCTTTTCATTTACCATAATACTTTGTAATATTCTTTTATTATTATAATTTGCTAACCTGTTCCTGTTTGGGTGGATAATTAGGTGGCTTCCAGTTTTGCTTTTAGACAATGCTACAGAGGACTTCTTTGTGCATATTTTCTTAGAACAAGTTCCTAGTAGAAGACTCATCAGTAAAAGCAAAGGAGAATTCTTTCTTAACGTTTTTTGTCACAGATAGGGAAGAGTGCATAAAGCACACAGTTTATTGAACGGTTACAAAGCAAACACCTGTCTAAGGACTGTCACAGTCAAGAGGGATAATTTCTGGCTCCCCAGAAACCTCCTCTGTGTCCAGGAAGGAACATTTCTTGGCTTTTGCATCATATTTATCATATGGCTTTCCAAAGGGGTTAAAAGGATTTATATTGTCACTTTCCTGGATTAAATGCAATGTTTCACCACAACATCATCAGTTTTGAGTATTTTTTTTTTAATTAACTATAAGAGATATGTTTATTATTACATATTCATCACATGCATATTCATCAACATGCATATCCGTTTCCTAGAGCTGCTTATTTGATACACATTACTGCAAAGCCATTATAAATTACCGAGGAGGTATTTGGTTAAAAAAATAAATAATAAATTATACCATCCAAATGAATCAACTCTTGTTGTGGGACAAAGAATTTAACAGTATTTACCTGGTAATTCCTATGTTAACTGGAAAATACAGATGTATTGCCATAATTTTCTTTTACACTAATGTAACCTACATAGTTTGCAGAATTTTATAAAGTCTTTCATTATTGTAGCAATTAGTTTAATGGGAAGATTGAGTGGTTATTTTGAATATGTTTGCCAATTTAGTAGGTATAAAGAGGGCATCTCAAGGTTGCTTTAATTGACATTTCTTGTCTTTATGTGAAGACAGAAAACAGATTTTTTTAATGTATATTTGTATTTCTTTTGAATTCTTTTTTTTTTTTTTTTTTTTTAAAGATTTTATTCTTTTGAATTCTGTCTGCATCTTTCACCCGTTTACTTTTATTACATTTTCAGTACTTGGGAAACATTGAGATGAATTAAGGTCACAAATAAAATTTCACTAATATAGGCATCACTAATTTAGAAATAATAATTAAACCCAAGGCATGTGTTGGAAGCAAACCTATCAACAATCACTATTAACATCCCAGTAATTAATGTGATAGGTCACAAATATGCATTGTGTCTCTTTTTTTTTTTAAGATTATTTATTTGACAGAGAGAGAAGAGCATACAAGCAGGGGAAGCTGCAGGGTGAGGGAGAAGCAGGCTTCCCACTGAGCAGGGAGCCCAACAATGTGGGGCTCGATCCCAGGACCCTGAGATCATGACCTGAGCGGGGGAGGCAGACATTTAACCGACTGAGCCACCCAGGCACCCCTGCATCATCTCTTAAAGTAGGTCTAGTAAGACCCAGAACTGCAGAAGAGAGCTAATCAATAGTACTGGACATATAGTAGAACTGTATTTTTAATTTAATATTTTCCTAATGCAGATGTATCGCAGGTGATCAGTAGTATTTAAAGGAAAATATGGACAATCAAGGGCCAAGTTTTTCTTCCAAAATTAACCATAATATGTTTGAAATTTAAAATGGGGAATTAATCCAGGAGACAACCAAGTGCAGATACCAAGAACATAGTCATACTAGTGTTTCGTTTTTACTCATGCAGAGTCAGGGAGGAGGTTGTCCAGTGTGCTTTTATATCTCAAGCCTTGGTGGGTTCAGAGAGGAGAGTTTTCATCTCTCAGAGTTTTAGGAGAGCAGATACTCCTGAGTTTGGTAGTTCATCAGATTTAGCCATGTAAGGCGACTCTTGAACTAGTTGATCATTCAAACTTTAAGGGCGCAAAGCTCGAACTCTATTTGAGACAGGATCAGAAAAACGAACACTCATGAAGGCTGCATGTCAGGAAGAAAAAATGGAGAGGTAGAAGTAATAAACAGAGCATTATTTTCTTCATTTCTCCTCCCTCCCACCCCCCTACAAGACTATGTCTGGAGAACAGGAAATCTCTTATTCTTTCCTGTGCTCATAAAACTGGTGCAAAGTAAACTGAACATGGGGATGCATGGATGTGTGGGTGAATGTGCTTTGGGTTGATCTACAACGACTTCCTCTAATTCAATGTTCTCAAGGTTTCTTTCCGTCCAGCATATCAGAATTACTGGGACTTGTTAGAAATGCAAATGGTTGGGCCCCAACCCAAGGCTAATGACTCAAACTCCCAACTGGAGCCTGGCAGGTGGTGATGATGCCCATGAAGGTTGAGAACCACCATTAGCTAACCTGTTCTGCCACCTACTGGAATATTTGGGAATAACACCTGGCAATGAGTCGAGTACATTAATTCTATTAACTTTTTTGCCCCTACAGCCACTCTGAATGTGTTCTAAAACTGGAGTTGCCTTCTACTTGTTTCCAGTTATTATAGGGCAGGTTATGTCAAGATATCAGCAGGCAGTCTGTGCGAACTTGTCTTTATTGTTTTAGAAATGCCTTTAATTTTGTACTGAAATTGCTTTTATCATACACTGAAATAATACACAACTATTAAATAGTGCTAGGAAGAATAATACATGGGGAAATGCAAAAATATACCTGAAAAACAGGGTTAAAATGGCCTACAACATTATTCAAACTAAATGGTTAAAATATGCAGAACAACAAAATGAAATACACCAAAAGGGTAATAGTGGTTCTTTCTTGGGGATGAGATTGTAGGTAAATATTTTCTATATGCTGCTTTTTCTTTTTTTGTATTTTCTAAGTTTTCTACACTGAATATGAACTATTTTTAAGAATAATTTTTAAAAAATATTCTAGTTATTCAGGGGCGCCTGGGTGGCTCAGTCGTTAAGCGTCTGCCTTCGGCTCAGGTCATGGTCCCGGGGTCCTGGGATCGAGCCCCGTGTCGGGCTCCCTGCCCAGCGGGGAGCCTGCTTCTCCCTCTCCCACTCCCCCTGCTTGTGTTCCCTCTCTCGCTGTGTCTCTCACTCTGTCAAAATAAATAAATAAAATCTTTAAAAAAAATATTCTAGTTATTCATTTGAGACAGAGAGATAGAGAGCATAAGCTGGGGGAGAGGCAGAAGCAGGCTCCCTGCTGAGCCAGGAGCCCGATGCGGGGCTCGATCCCAGGACCCTGGGATCATGACCTAAGCCGAAGGCAGACGTTTAACCATCTGAGCCACCCAGGCACCCCGAGAATAATTTTTAAAATGTTTTAGGTTATGTAATACAGCTGCAAGCATCATTTAGCTCAAATTCCTTCTCTCCGGAAATATTTACGAAGTCCCCATACCAGGCATTGTGCTAGGGCCCGGGGATGCAGCGATGAAATGTGTATGGTCCCTGCTTCCTGGAGCTCATGGTTCTCTGGGGTGTCATACACACAAAACCCAAGAGGTATAATGAAGGAAGCACAAATAAGGGAGAAGCTCTACTTAAGGGTGATAACCACGGTTTCCTGGAAGAAGTAACTCTCCGTATGGAGTTCCCAAGCTAAGAGGATTCTAGATCCAGATACCCAGTAAGTTACCAGCCTTTGTAAGCCAGCTCTAGGATATGCGTGGTTGACTGGATTGTATTACTCCTGGGGGTCTCTGTAGTCAATACAGGAACACATAAGACAGTGCTAGAATTTGAAGACAAAATCATTAAACAACTGAAATTCAACACAAAAAGAGCAGGTTGTTGTTGGTGGAGGCCTAGTTTTTCAGTCTCTCCAAATCTGTCCATAAAAACAACCCCTCAGTAGAAAAACCAAAAACCCAGGCAATACTTAAAAGTAGGTCTTGGGGCACCTGGGTGGCTCAGTTGGTTAAGCGTCTGCCTTCGGCTCAGGTCATGATCCCAGGGTCCTGGGATCGAGCCCCGCATTGGGCTCCTGGCTCAGCGGGGAGCCTGCTTCTCCCTCTCCCTCTGCCTCTCCCCCTGCTCATGCTCTCTCTCTCTGCATCTCTGTGTCTCAAATGAGTAAATAAAATCTTTAAAAAAAAACAAAAAAGTAGGTCTCAAGGTAACACCATGAGCCCCAAAATACAAGCAGGTGGGGCAAGCAAAAAACTGCCATGAGAACAGCATTTGTGCAGGAGGAAAAGGAAGGAACGGGGTAGTATATGACAGATGTGAGAACAGGAGAACCCAAGATAGGCAACAGGTGATCACTGAAGAGGGGCAGCCCATCTAAAAATGTTGGCTGAAGCTGGGAGAACTTTTGTTCTCTCCCAACAGTGGGTTCATGCGAGGGCCGGAGCAGGGCAGCCTTTATAAGCTCATGAGACTGCCTGCTTTCTTCTAGAACAGGACCCCACACTGGGGAAAACACCTAGGACTAAAAGCAGAATTGAGCAGGACAGAGGCAAAAGAGAGACTATTCCTCTTGAGAGTCTTTGTAGGCAATGTAGGAACATGTAAGACACGACAAGAATTTGAAGACCAAGGAAAGAAAGAGATGGCCGAGACCCAAGAAAGGATAAGGACAGAGACAGGAAGTCCCAGAAAACAAGCTGCTTTATTTTTAAACTCCACACACAAGCAACAGAAGAGAGGGCTCTGTGAAGGTTGAAAATCTTTCCTGAATATAGCCTTAATTCAAAAAGCCAGGAAGGATCATTTCACAATCAAATAAACAATAGAAAAGTATTAAGGCCAAATTCCATCCAAAGTTATGAACAGAAAAGGGACCAAGAGGAAGCAAAATAACATCCCTATAGACAATGGAAGCACACCAGGGAGACTTGGTTAGAAAGAGATGAAAACCATAACATATTTAAAAATGAAAATACACTAAGCACATGAAATGACATAAGAGAATTGCATAAATCCAAAATGGGATGAAGAATTCAGAAAAGAATGAGAAATTATTTAAGAAATGAAGACTGGGGGGCGTCTGGGTGGCTCAGATGGTTAAGCGTCTGTCTTCGGCTCAGGTCATGATCCCGGGGTCCTGGGATCAAGCCCCACGTCTGGCTCCTGGCTCGACGGGGAGCCTGCTTCTCGCTCTCCCTGTGCCTCTCCCCTGCTCATGCTCTCTCTCTCTCTCTGTATCTGTGTCTCAAATGAATAAATAAAATCTTAAAAAAAAAAAAAAAAAAGAAATGAAGACTGGGGGCGCCTGGGTGGCTCAGTCGGTTAAGTGTCTGCCTTTGGGTCAGGTCATGATCGCAGGGTCCTGGGATTGAATCCTGGGTTTGGCTCCCTGCTCAGCGGGGAGTCTGCTTCTCCCTCTCCCTCTGACTCTCCCCCCTGCTTGCGCGCTCTCTTTCTCTCTCTCAAACAAATAAATGAAAAATCTTAAAAAAAAAAGAAATGAAGACTGGACCACGAGCAGCATAAGGACAAAACACAACAGATAACAAACACCTTAAGAGAAATAGAGGGTGATAAAGAAAAAGATGTGTAAGTAAAGAGAAAATGAAGGATCGGAGACAGAAGATTCGAGAGAACGTGACGCATCTTCGAGGCACACAAAGATCAAACACACAGGTTAACAGGGGCCCCTGAAGAAGAACACCAAAGCAAGAGTACAGAACAAATGCTAAAAACTGTAATTCAAGAAAAACATTCCATTTAAATAAAAAGGTTGAAACTATATTGAACGTATACCGTGTACCTGAGAATATAGAACCAGAGGGACCACCGAAATAACAGGTGAGGGGAAGTGCATCTTAATAAAAGTATTCCAACTCTGAGCAGGAAAAGAATGATAGAAAAGCACCAGTTGGCAGCCCCGCTGAATACCTAGGCATGAAGCATCAACAGCTGCTAAGATCCCAGTGAGGGAAACAACCAGACACAGGTCTCTTACAGTCTTGCCCAAGGGACCAAACCTGAGTCTGAACCATTCTCTGAACACAGCTGCTGTTGTGCAGAAATACGGAGGACTGAGGCCAGCGTGCAGAGCAGCCCGGGGCAGGTATGCGGTCTGCGGGAAGCTGCAAGTTCAATGATTCTGCAACACATACTTTGTAAGAAAACGAAAAAAGGATGGAAGAGGAATCTATAGATTAAAAGAGACAAAAGGCGGGACTTTAAAAAAGAGGCAAGGCTCTGAATGTGCAAAAGTTTTTGAAGTATCTTAACCAGTGTATTTTACTTTTGGTAAATGGATAAACAAAGGGAGGTATATCCATACAATGGAATGCTACTCAGCAATAAAAAGGAAAAACCTATCGGCACATACGATAACATGCATGCACTTCAAAATTATCATGCTGAGTGAAATCAGCGGTAACAAGAGAATGCAAGCTCTAAGATTCTAGTGACACAAAATTCTCTATGCAAAACTGACCTTTAGTGACAGAAAGCAGATCAGTGGTGGTCTGGGAATGGAGATGGAGTTAAGGGTGGGTTACCAGGGATAGGAGGAACATTTTGGGAGGGAGGAGATCTTCATTATCTTGATTAAGATGGATACTTATGTCAAAACTCATCAAATCGAATACTTCAAATGTGTGCAGCAAATTGTATGTTAATTACACATCACGAAAGTTGTAAAAAATGATTTCCTGTTCTTGCTTTATATTTTTACGTGCCTTGCTTTATTTGTTTATTTATTTACTTACTTACTTAAAATGCCTTACTTTCCTAAGTGTATTTACCATGCATATTCTCGACCAGTCTATTCCAGTCATTTTGCTTCAGAGAGTGGATGTTTGTCCTGGTAGATGTTTGTCCTCCTTTTACTGTGGTTGTGCTTCTCAGGTGGCTAATTAGTTTGGTCCGTGAGCGCAGGTTCCCTTGAGATATCACTGCTCTGTAATGTTTTGGGGGAAGGGCTGAGGACCAGGCTCTAATCTCTGTCCCTCCCACCAGGTTTAAGGTATGAGGAGGGGGTAAGCCCCGGGTCACAGAACCTCAGGTCACTCCACAATGACTCTTGATCTCTCTGGTTTAATCCCACTTTTCTAGGTGGACCTAATCCCCTGGTCAGGGATTTGTCTTTAAGTTCACAGTTAAGCAGCAGCATTGGGAGGAGGCAGTTTCTCCAGGGTGTAATCTCTGGCTCCATTTTCTTTTTCTTCTCGTTGAGGGTTTTTGCTTTCCTGACGGGCTGACCCATGTGGCCTGCCTGGCCTGCTAACTTCTCCTGGGGAAAGGCAGGCGGTGGTTATCCCAGGACAACAGCTGATGAGGCAGTAGCCAGCCTTAAAGGCCTTTCTTTCAGCCTGTCCTCTTTCTGCTCCCTCCATTGGCCTTCCTCCTCTCACCCCCCTCCCCTGGCTGCAGGTACCCCCCTCCCTGCTCCCAGGTGCACACACCAGTTCCAGACAGACTTCTGACTCCCCAGGGGCCTCTTCTTATGTGTTGTTTTACAAGCTCCTCAACTCTGTCCTTCCATTTTCCTAAAGAGAGAGAACCCCATGTTAGTTGACCATCTTATTACGGACCCCATAACTTAATTTATCTGCTTTAAAACCGTTGATATTCTTTGAAGAGGTAGTCTAGATCTGAACATGTGGTTCCAAACACTGTAAGAGAACACTAAAGACAAAAAACACTGAAGAATGACAGAAAAGTGGAAAGTAGTTTGCTGATTCCAAAGCCAGAAAAATAAAAACTTTTAGACATCTTTTGTCAAATACTTTCGAACTGTATCCATTTGAGTTAGCACTCAGTAAATGTGAGGGACTGGCATTACCCTGTTCTGAGTGAAGCAAAGAATTCTAAATACGTTACAAAGCTACCTTAAGCTAGAAATGTTGTATTTAACAGATCCCACTGGCCTCCAGGCTCTGTGTGAGTATATGAAGATTTTCCCACTTTGGTTGTGTGTACTGACTTTTCCATTTGCCTAGAACACACTTCTCTCAGATCTCCACTGGTAGTCCTCTTTCTCAGTACTTAGGACTATCCTCAGATTTCCCCTTTCTAGAGATTTCCATGACCACTCTACCCTCAAAATCCCCATGTCCAACACCAATTACTTTCAAACTTATTTGCTTTGATTTTCTTCACAGACCTAATCTCCAATGAAATTATATGTCCACTGGTTTACTTAATTATTGTCTGTCTTCTCCCATATGAGGCTGGGGGCTTCTCCTATCTTGTTCTACAAGGTGCAGATCCCAACACCTAGGATAATATAAAACCTGGTGCACAGTACACCCTCAGTAAATGATTGTTAAGGAAATGAGTAACCCCCTGTGCATTGCTATTTCTATCTATTGCTAGGTAATAGTCTACTCTGAAATTTAGTGGCTTAAAACAACAGTGATTTATTATGTCTCACAATCCAGCAGGCGAACTGGGCCTGCTGGGCTCCCCTGGTGGCTGGTCTGGGTTTGCCTCCCCCACATGTCTGGGCCTCCTCTCTCCATGGTCTTTCCACCCAGGGCTTCTGTTCTCCATGGCAGAAGCCTTCCAAAGGGCAAAGGTAGAAGGAACACCACAAATCGCTTCTACCATGTTCTTTTTGGTCAAAACAAGTCATGAGGTCACTGGGCTTTGTGATGAGTGGGTGTTGGAGGGTGAAGCCGCCTTGTAGGAAACAGAACCCTAGTTTTAAGAGCAGAGAGACATGCATTGGAAAAACAGCTGTGCCCCTGATAGTCTCTGTCACCCCGGGAGATCCACTTACTCTCAGATTCTCAGTTCTCTCATCTGTAAAATGGGGTTAATGACACCTATCTCATAGGGTTGTTATGAGATTAGAAATAGTGCCTGGTTACGGCGCATAACACGCCCTAACTCAATAAAGAGGGTTAATACTCCTGGTGTAATACCATAGGTGTATAGCGTATAATAGATGTTCAGCAACCATTAGCCGAATTTAAATACCGTAAGACTAGAAGGGCAAGAATCATATCTTTTTCAATCACCATTGATTACCAGGATCTAGGGCATCAAAAATGTCTTATAACAGGTGCTCAACAAATAGTTTCTCAATGGATGAGTGAGGTCCTCGTATCCTATCTCTATCAACGTGAACGTGTTCGTTCTCTATCATCGTGAACGTGTGCACACGCATGTAGTTATTTTATGTCTTCTAAGGACTTCCAGACACATTTTGCTTTGTGTATACCCCACCACTGACTAAGCTGCCAGGGGTCAAGTTGTTTTCAGAAGCATTTTTTTGATTGTGGCACAGCGAAAAGAATACAAGCCTTAAAGAAGACCTCGGTTCAAATCCCAGATCTGACCAGCCCTACTTGAGGCAAGTCACTCATCCTCTCTGAGCCTCACTTTCCCCGTTGGGGACATAAGGAAGTTGTTGCCAAGGCCAAATCTGCTCTAGTGTGTTAGGATTCTGTACATCTAATTGTGAGAACCAGCATAGGCAAGTGGTGCCATTTTGTATTTTATTGTTGTCGTTTTTCTCATTGAAGATCATCATTAGCCAGTCACTTGTTGCCACATTGCCTTCATAATTATCATTTGTACTGACTGTACATTATTCTGTTGAATAACAGAATTTATCTAAACATCTTCTTTATTACGGACTCCTTAAGTAGTTCCAATTTTATGTTACTGTGAAAATTGCTGCAATTAACATCTTTGTCAACATAACTTTTTGCTTCGGTTGGATAATTTCCTCAGGAAACGGGGTAATTTTGACTGCCTCTTATGGAAGACTAGAAGGATGTTGTGGCAACATTTTTTTGCGTTGGCATTTTGTGTGAACCAAAAATGAGAAAGATCAGAACTATCCTTCAGTAGGAAGTGCTTAAATAAACTATATGCCAACCAATCAATAAAATACGATGCAACCATTAAAAAGAACGAGGATTATGGAGAACCTAGGTAGCTCAGTTGGTTGAGTGTCCGAACTCATGATCTCAGCTCAGCTCTTGATGTCAGGGTTGTGAGTTCAAGCCCTGTGTTGGGCTCCATGCTGAGCGTGGAGACTACTTTAAAAAAAAGAGAGAACAAGGATTATTCATTATAGCCAAAAAGTAGAAACAAGCCAAATGTCCATCAACTCGTGAATAAGCAAAATGTGGTATAATATCCATACAATGGAATGCCATTCAACTGTAAAAAGCAATGAAGTTTTGAGACATGCTACAACATGGATGAACCTTGAAAACAGGCTGAGTGAAAAAAGTCAGACGCAGGAGGCCTTACATAATAGATTCCATTTATATGCAATGTCTAGAATAGGCAAATCCATGGAGACAGGAAATTAAGTAGTTACCAGGGGTTGCGAAGGGAATGGGAAATTCTAACTATTGGTCTATACCATTGGTATAATGGGTTTGCTAGCAGGTCTGTATTCTAATTCTAACTATTGATCTATACTATTAGTATAATGGGATTGCTAATAGGTACTAGGTTTCTTTGAGGGATGATGAAATTATTCTAGAATTAGTAGTGATGGGTGCACAACCTTGTGAATATACAAAATCCCCTGAATTGTACATTTTATTTGATTTTTAAAAAGATTTTATTTATTTTGAGAGAGAGAGAGCACAAGCAGGGGAAGTGGCAGAGAGAGAGGGAGAAGCAGACTCCCCGTTGAGCAGGGAGCCCGACATGGGGCTCGATCCCAGGACCCTGAGGTCATGACCTGAGCCTAAGTCAGATGCCTAACTGACTGAGCCACCCAGGAGCTCTGAATTGTACAATTTAAAAGAGTAAACTTTATGGTATGTGAGTTATATCTCGATAGAAAAAAGAATGAGGAAGATCTATATTCATTGAAAAAAGCAAAGTGCAGAGCACTATCTAAAACATAGCATTTTGGTGGAAGTCTTGTTTTCTATCTGGGTGTTTGAGATTGTGAGGCTTCCCCAGGAAGTGTCGGTCCTGCCCTCACTCTGCTGTAAGCTCAGGCATGAGAGAACCCTCTTTCTCTGGGCTGTAAAGCCCGTCGTACCCTGGGGGCTGAGACCGTGTATCATGACTTCTATGTAACATATAATTATTCCCATCGTTTCAGATAACAGAATTGAGAGGTGAGAGAGACGAGTGGCCTGCCAAGGTTACACAGCAGGGAATGTGGCTCCACCAGGAATCAAACCCAAGCTTGTATGACTCCAGAGGAGGTGAATCAGAGGCTTGGGTGCCCGGAAGCTAGTTTATTTGTTCCCCGGGGGGCCGACTGGCCAGGGGCGTGGAGGCTGCTTCGCTACAGAGAACATAGCTTACAAGAATGCTGGTTTATGTATTTACCTGGAGAGGTCCTTTATTTTCCTTTATTTGAGGATTGTAGGAAGGGGATCTCAGAGACTTATCTTGCCCCAGGCTAGTCCCTTATTGCTTGATGGGAATATTTCAGTAGTTCCTAACTGGTCCACTCATGCTCTTTCACAAAGCTGCCCTTGCTGTTGTTTCTAACTAGAGAACTCTTCCTGCCCACCAGCCACTCAACGAACTCCTACTTACCTGTCAAAACCCAGCTCATATGTCCCTTCTGTTGTTTTCTTCTTATCAACAACATTTATAGATGCTATTACTGGCATCTGTAGAATAATACCAATAATATTAATAGTAGTTATCATTTGGAGAGCCCCACCATGCGCTAGGCAATTTTAACCATTGACATGTCTGTTCCTTTCAATTCTCATGGGAATTATGCAATAGAAGTATAATTATTTACATCTCTTTCAGATGAAGAAACAACCTAGAGAGGTTAGGAAATTTGCCCAGAATCACACAACCAGGATGTGAAGAAACAGGTCTTTCTGACTCCAAAGTTCATACTTTCCCCTTACCCCACATCCTATCTCCTATACTAGTCACCTTGAATTGCAAATGCTGTTTATTACTGTTTTCACCATTGCCCTGTGAGCCCTAGAAGGCAAGTAGTCAGTCAGTCTGATTTCAGGACTGTGACCCTACCGCCCAGTGTGGGCCTGCTCCCAAGTGGCTGATCCTAAGAGTCAAATAGGAGTGAATTGTTCCATTTGCTGGGACCCAGCCTGGAAAGTAAACGCAGCATGTTTGTCCTATCCCTGCAGATGGGACAGGCTCGCTATCTCTCCTGGAGAGGCGATAAAGGGGCAGGTCTTGCCTCCTTGAGGAATTGCAGATGTTTCCTGAGGCCATGAGAGCACTTTCTGCTTCTTGCCAATTCGTGTGAGCTGCTAGGAAAGCCGGCTTCATGGCTCTGCTAGTGTGAATGTCAACAACCAACTCTAGCCAGCACTCTGGAAATCACACTGAAATATTAAGGCCAGTAGGGGCCTGTGGAGGGTCGAGGCGCCATCCCTGGCTGGCTGGATTTTTGCTACAGCCCAAACGAGGCTTCACTGTAGGCACCGCAGGACCTGGTGGGTGGGACCTCCAGCTTTGTAGTTAGCTCCGGCTTTGAACACCATGTCCACCACTTACTTACTAAATCTGTGGCCTTGGAGCAAGTTTCTCAACCTTTCTAAAACTCAATTACTTCATTTTTACCTGGGAGTAATTGCCTCCTTTTAAAAGGTATGGATAAAAAGAGATAATGCACATCAAACCCTTACCACCAAGCCCAGTACGGTGCTTGCGTCCAGTGACAGGGATGCTAATGATGGTAATAGCAATGAAAATAATTGTTATTATTGAACAATAACAATAAGAATAATTGTCATTTTTGAAAACCCGTACGAGATATTTGTTGTTTGCAGCCAAGAATCCTGTCTGATATAGTTAATGTTATTAGTTGGGGAGCAGAGGAGTTCTCTAGAAGGACAGGCCAGTAGGGCCGGATGGGTGGTTTCCCCTGGTCCAGGACAAGAGCTGAGTGAGACAGTAATCTCCCGCCCTTTAGGGTGAGCATGTGCGGTTCTGCCTGGATCCCAGCTCCTGGAGTAACCTGAGGAGGGAGTGGCCTAGTCGAGACTCAGATCCCCATTCTCCCGAACCCCAGGCAGCAAACAATCATTCTTCTGTCCTGACCACCTAATGGGGCATTGAGCAATTAGCAGTTATTAAAATCATGGACTATATTTTGGAGAAAATGAATAATAATTTTATATTGAACCACATTGAAAAGTTAGAAAGCATTTTCCCACGGATTATTTTATTTACATATCTAAGCACCCAGATACCCACAAAACAGAGATGTGCTTTATTTAAATTGGATTTAAAATTTTCCTTGAGCTCTTTCAGTTTTCAGGTATAGGGCTCTAGGGAAGAAATTGATAGACCTGTGCAGTTTGGATTTCTCGTATTTTCACCAGACATTCTTTCGTACGTGTTTTTCCATGTCTTGACAAGATTTATATTTGTCATTTGTAAGGCTTGTCATAATGTTCGTTCAAGTGGATGGGCCAGTTTGTCCTTCCACCTGTCATTTGGCACTGGGGTAGTTCCAGCTTTCTGCTTTTATATATAATACTATCAACCTTTATGAAAACAAGCTTTTAAAACAGTCTTTGGAAGTATTTCCTTACGACACATTCCTAGAAGCAGACTGAAGGACCAAAGGGTGGGAATAGGTTTTCTTGGCCTTGTTGCTTAAGGTTAGATCATTCCTGAGGAAAGATAAGACCAAATTGCAGAGATTGCCCATGTGTTCTCTCCTGGTCTGAAATGGGAAAGAAATACAGCCACAGTGCCAACAAGACGACAAGACAATTTGCTGAGCCAGACAGAACTTTCTGGAAGGGGCTAGACTTTTCCATGAGAACATCCTCAACTGATATCCAGTCCTCTGACTGTCCACTTATTTGGGGCCACCCCACCCTTCCACAAGAATTGTACACCAGTCGTTGGTGTAGAGCTGGGTGCTCTGCAATCTACGAATTCCAAAGAGTCGGATGCCTGTAGTGGGTGGAATAAATGTTTTACCTGAACAAGGCAACGTAGCCTGGTGGAGCGAGCGCTGGCCCGACCGTGGAGCCAGAAGACCTGGCTGCAGGCAGGGCCCTGCCATCCACCTGCCGACTCCACAGGCCCTCCCTCCCATGCCCACCTGGAGGACAGATTACCAAAATTACCCACGCTTTGATGTATTCCTTTCACTCAGGACTTTGACTTTTGCTAAAATACAAGACTCCCCGGGAGAGGGCGGGCGTAGTGCCCTTTATACCCCAGGGTGAACCATTTTGTCGTCGCTGACCCCGAGAAGAGGTCGGACTAGAGAAGAAGGTGAAGGGTCCCCGACAAGACTCTGAAAGCCAGGGTAGGAGCCCCATGAAGGAGGTGAAGCTCAGAGTCTAGCCTTTCAGAGAAACTTTTAGAACAGGGTCCTCTGGTTGCCTCTGACCTGTGGCTGTCCCAGGAGCGCAGAGTTCCCTGGGGGAGCAGCAGAGAGCCCTCCTGAGGTCATTGCCTAGGCAGAAACCCGGGGTGGAGGTCTGCTGTTGAACTGGAGAGCTCAGTTGGAGCAGGTGCCAGGCAGGTGCCCCAGTGACCCCAGCCCAGCCACGCACGTGTGAGCACCCAGCCCCCCTCCTTCACAGGGCTCCTTCCCTGGCTTTCAGAGTCTTGTCGGGGACCCTCACAGATACCATCACGGCGCTGCTGTGATTTCGGCTTTGCTGTGGTTCTGCTCCTTGGGGACTGGGCTCATGCCGTGGTTTATTCTTTGGCCAAGCACGGCACGGTAGGTTGTGGTGCAGACCACAGGCTCCTCTCAGATTTTATCTCCTTCCCTCTTCCCCTCATTCACTATGCCCTCCCCATGCCGGCTCTTCTCTTCCTCCGACAGTCAGCTTGTTCCTGTCCCAGAGACGGATGTGCATGCGCTGTTCTTCCTCCTTGCCCTCCTTCGGGCCTCACCTCTTTTCCAAGAGGTCATGCTGCCCCTGAGTCACTGTCTATCCTGTCCCTAGCGTGTTTTCTTCTTAGCAGTGCCATTTCCTGAAATCATCCAATTTCCTCTGACTCCCTAACCGGAAAGGAAGCTCCAAGAGGGCGGCCTCAGAGCCCCTTGTGCTCTCTGCTTGGAGCAGAGAACCATGTGGACATGTGTAAGGGAATCCAACCAAGAATCCCCAGCCGAGCTGCCCTTGCTCTTCCTTCATTCGGTTTTATCATTTTTCTCTTGGCGGGGGAGAGAGCTTCGCTGGCCTGTGTGCAGATCGGGGCTCCTGCCTGACTTGGTGCCATCTGGGCCGCCTCCTACCCAGGTCTGCAGGAGGAGCAGACAGGACCCAGTGGACGGCAGCTCACAGAGGCCGACTCTAGTTCCATATGAAGAAGGCTCTGGAACAGCGCTGATGGGAGACAGAAGGGTCATCCCGCTGCTTACCTGGGCTAGCTCCACCCCTTCTGGCCCGCTCCCCACCCTCGGCCTCCTTGGGGCCTGCCTACCAACCGGCAACCTGGGGGAGCTCACTGGCTCTTGGAACTTTTTCCCAGCACAGGCACTGGGCACCCTGCCTTGCTAAGGAGACTGGACCAGATGCTCCCTGTGGGCCATTTATTCTCCAATTCCAGGGGCTTGCGGAGAGTTGTTTATCTCTAAGCCACGGCCTGGGGACTGCAGGGCCTTCAGGCAGGAGAGGGTGACAGCCTGGGCAAAGATGCTAATGGTGTGCCGAGGTTAAAGCTCAGTGGCCCACAGCACCAGCACCCTGCTCAGTGAGCACATCCGCCCCACCTGCTGCTTGCTCTGCACTCAAAGCTGATCATCTGAATCAGGAATGCAGCATCTAGAAGAAAAATGAGTTCCAGGCCTGGTTCTGCTGCCAAGTTACGGTGTGAGCTCGACCACGTCCTTTTCTTCTCTGAGATTGGTGTTTCTTTCTGGAAAAAAACGAGAATGTTTGGATTCGACCTAGGCGCTTTTAAGGCTCTCTCTCCCAACCCTAACATTCTAAGACTCTGCCACTGAGCCTCAGATGTGAAAAACAGGCTCACCCAGGATCACAACTCTTCAGCAAGTCACCTTTTTTAGTTGACAGCCTGGCAAGCAGCCAAGACCCCTGACCTCCGTCAGCAGCTGCTCAAGCCTTTGCGGAGTGTCTGTGTTTATTCACAGCTCTGGCTGGGCAGGTGACATCTGTATGTGATCTGTCAGTGGGCAGAGCCCAAGGTGTCCATCAGGAGAGAGCTGAGCTGAAGCTAATCCAGAGTCACCCTGGAGGCGGCCCACCAGTGCCACTGAGGGGTCTGCTCCTCCAGAGGGCAGGACGGGACTTCGTGTTCTGTCTTTGTCAGTGCCTTTCGTGGCTTTTATGCCGTGACTACGCTGGGTGTGGCAGCCCTGGGCAGGCCTCCCTGTGATCCTGAACCGGGAGTGGGAAAGGAGTGTTCTGAAAAGGAGCACTTTTATGATGCCCTCTGCTAATTTCACGATGTTCTATAGTTTCACTCAGCTTTCCAGAACCGCATCTGAATTAATCTTAAGTACAACCACCTAGGAAGAACAGGGAAGCCTGACTCTGAGTTCCTGGGACCATACTCTGTCCTGAGCCAGTTCTTTCTTTTACCCCGTGGGGTTCCTATAGGAATGAGAGGCTCAGAAAGTCCAGTATCTGAGTAAGCATTTCCCTAGAATCTTCTCAGAGCTAACTCCAAGTTGGGAATTGGGAATTAAAAATGAATCATTAACTTTTTAATGTTCTATGCAATATACTTATCTATACAAACACAGGGCATAGATTCTCAGAGGAGTAGACTTTTCAGGAGGCATAAATCTCTCAGATCACCACCAAAGGGACTGAGACACTGGCTTAGGGGAATGTGTTTTTCATGCTTAAAAAATAAATACTAAAATTTTAAAAATGAATCACACACGGTCCCTGCTCCTAAGGAGTTTCGATAAACCCTTTCGCCCCTCTGAGCCCGCTTCTGCAAAATGGGATTAACAATCCCTGTCTAAGGTTGCTAGATTTAGTAAATGAAAGGATACCTAGTTAAATTTGAATTTCAGATAATGAATACTATTTTAGCATAAGTATGTCCCATGTAATATCTGGGACATACTTACCCTACAATATTATTCATTGTTTATCTGAAATTCAAATGTAACTGGCGTCTCATATTTTATCGGGCAACCTACCCTGCGCACACTAGTTCAGGAATTGTTTGAGGGAAAAAAGGAATAATATGTGAATTAATAATGTATGAAAGTGTTTAACAGTTTACAAAGTTCTGCGTCAGCAAGAAGGGTTGGGATTGCATTACTTGGATGGAAAAGGGTCTCTTGCAGGCCTAGGAGTCTTTTCTCACTGTGGAGATCCCAACGCATGAAGAGAAAGACCCAATGCTGCATCCCAAATGAACATTTTTATTCCAGGGCAGTGGATCCCAAACCGAGGGCACAGGATGGAGCACACGTGAGGAAGGCTTGAGGGTGGTGCTTCACAGAAAACTCAAAACAGGACCCCGCGGGATGTAATCCGCCCCTGCAATTTCTGGTTGTATCCTCAGAAGTGGGGTCTGAGATACTGTCTGGCCTGCTCACACTCCCCCTGAAGGTTTCTTTTTCTTTCTTTCTTTCTTTTTTTTTATTATGTTATGTTAATCACCATATATTACATCATTAGTTTTTGATGTACTGTTCCATGATTCATTGTTTGTGCATAACACCCAGTGCTCCATGCAGAACGCGCCCTCTTTAATACCCATCACCAGGCTAACCCATCCCCCCGCCCCCCTCCCATCTAGAACCCTCAGTTTGTTTTTCAGAGTCCATCATCTCTCATGTTTAGTCTCCCCCTCCGATTTCCCCCCATTCATTCTTTCCCTCCTGCTATCTTCTTCTTTTTTTTTTTTTTTAACATATAATGTATTATTTGTTTCAGAGGTACAGATCTGTGAAGGTTTCAAAGGGACAGGAATGGGCAGGACTTAGGGGCCCTGGAAACCAGTGTCCTGGCAGGGGCAGGAGGAGTGAGCGTGTTTGACTTGGACATCTGTGGACCTAGGAGACATAAGCCATATGAGTCCCGGGCTTTCTGGAAGGTGCCCCTCCCATCCAAGGTGGCATTCTGCTTTGGTAAAGGGCCCCACACAGACGTTCCTTTTGTTATCCGAATGAGAAGCAGAGTACCAATAGCAGAGCGACTGTTCAAAATGCAAAGTCTGGAAAAGCCCTTAGAACCCCCGCTCCTCCCTCCTTCCATCTTCCGGATGGGGGAACCAGGCTGGACAGGTGACTCATCCAAAGCCATGTAGTAAGTTAGGGGCAGGACTAGGCCTGGAGCCAACACCTGCCACTCCCCAACTCACGGTCAGAGTCACTTCAGTCCATCCCCTCGGATTCCTTCTGTTTGGGTGGAACCTTGGAGCAGCCGTGGTCCTCGAATACTCCGGAAACCTTGGCTTCCCACTGAGGTGAGGCCAGTTCTTTAATAATAGTGATGGCGGGGCGCCTGGGTGGCTCAGTCGTTGAGCGTCTGCCTTCCGCTCCGGTCGTGATCCCGGGGTCCTGGGATCGAGCCCCACATTGGGCTCCCTGCTTGGCGGGGGGCCTGCTTCTCCCTCTCCCACTCCCCCTGCTTGTGTTCCCTCTCTCGCTGTCTCTCTCTCTCTCTCTGTCAAATAAATGGATAGAATCTTTAAAAAAAAATAGTGATGGCGCTCTGCGTGGGGACAGTGCTTTCTAGTTTGCAAAATACTTTCGCGTCATTTATGTCCCCTGCCCTCGACTTCTACCTTCCTCCACCCTCTGTTTTCTGTACTGGCCTCCCAGAGAGGCGGTTTGTGTGGCGCTGAGGGCAAGGCCTCCGGAGCCCAAGTGCGTAAGACTGAAGCCTGCCGTGGGATGGTGCGGCCTTCGGTGAGTTCCACCGCGGGGCTTAGCGGTGCCTCAGTCTCCTCGTCCGCCAAGCGGAGGTGATCATCGGAGTATCTAGTCCTCGAGTTCTCGGGTGAGGCCTCCGTGCGTAATTTCGGGCTCGGGACAGCCCCCCGCACGTCGTTAGGGCTTCACAGACACCAGCACGTTCCACCACTGCTGGTAGCCTGGCCCACATTTGTTATTTCACAACTGTGGTCTGTGACGCCAAAGCCCTTCTCCTCCTCGTTCCTGTTGCTCCTTGGAGACCGCGCTCACACTGCCCTCCCTGCGGAAGACTCCTTTGATGCCCTCCCCGCAGCGCAGTTAGCCTGGGTCTGACTTACCTCGCCGCGGACGCTTCCTGGGTTGCGGTCGGGCTCCCTACCCGAGCAGGAGATCTCCCTGGGCATCTTTAGCTGCGACACCACGCCCGGGGGGCAGGCGAATCTGTTTCCTTGATGTTCGTTTGGTGACTGTATGAGTCACCCATCGATCCCCCAATCTAGACATCAATCTTGATGTCTTTCTTTCCCTCACCCTACACCCAAACCAAGAGTAAGTCTTGACAAGTCCATGTCTAAACTGGATCCTGAATGTGCCTCGAGGCCAGTCCCGGGCCGGTCCGGGCTGCCATCTGTCTTCTCACCCTTGGGCAACTCAGCCTTCTCACTGCTCCTGAGATTCACCTTCATGCCCCTTCTTAACCCTTTCCGTTGCCTTGCTATTGCTCTTCGAAGAAAACCCCCTCCGCGGCATGGCGCAGAGCTCTGTCTAGCTAGCTCCTACCTCCTCCACTTGCCCTCCGCTCCTTAAACTTCTCTGCCCTGCTCTCCTTCCCCGCCTCATGTCCTGCACTCACTGCTCCTTCTGCTTTCTGCACAGCCAGCTTCTTCTCTTGATTTCAGGTTGAAGGTCACATCCTCCGAGAGGCTTTCCCTGACCAACCTGAGGGTAGTCTCCCCCTTATTCTGTGTCCCAGCACCCTTTTAATCTCGTTTGTACTGCCGATTATTTATCTGTGAATAAATATTTACCCATTTATTTGTTAGCTATCTCACTTGCTATGTGGTATATATTTTTTAAGATTTTATTTATTTATTTGAGAGAGAGAGAGAAGCAGACTCCGCGCTGAGCAGGGAGCCCGACGTGGGGCTCGATCCCAGGACCCTGAAATCATGACCGGAGCGGAAGGCAGATGCTTAGCCGACTGAGCCACCCAGGCGCCCCTCACTTGCTGTATTGTAAGCATCACGAGTGCAGGGTGCCGTTTGTGTGTGTGTGTCTTGTTCACTAGGGTATCTCTAGACCAGTGTTTAATACATTTCTGCTGAATGAATGAAGGAATCCTCCTAGCAACACGATGAGTAGACGAGGCGTTATACATTCACTGTGCAATGACAAAAGCGTAGAGAGGTTCATTCTTGCCCTGGGTAACAAAGGCTGGAAGTAGTGCGGCCAAGCCCCCTAGGTCATGGACTTTTCCACTAGGCCATTCCACTGTGAAGGGAGATACACTCTGCCCTGGGAACCCAGCAGGGCTGATTCATAGACTAATGCTCTAACATGGGACCAGATGGCAGAGATTCCAAGATTCCTATCTCTAAAGAAGTAGCATTGCCAGTATGTGGCTAAAGATTACATCCAATTCCAAATTCTGGCCTGCACTTGGGGCACTGCACACACCCAACAAACACCCAGTGATTGTAAGAAAAGTGATTTCCTTTGAGAAAGGAAATCAGATCCACGGGCCCAAGAGCAGGCTTGATCTCCCAGGACTCTCTTTAGAGCCGTTCTAATTTAGGCCTGATGGAATGGGAAAGATGTTGTTTCTAGCTCCCTTACAACAATGTGGCCTAATTTGGAAGATTTTGCCATTCCTGAGGTCCTGACTGCTGCCTGAGAGCAGACCCCGATTATTGTCATCATTTAAAATACTGCAAGCTGGCAGGAAGGCACCATTTCTGTGATTCCAGGAGGAAAGTGCCTGGCCAGAGACCCTGGTGACATAAAGAGCTCTGGACCAGAAGTCAGAAGGTCAGTGCTATGGGTGGGAAGGCCTTGGGGTTTCCAGCCAGCAAACTCTGGGTCCCTTGCTGGCTCTTAGCTGCCCCTCTGTAAGGAATGGCTCGGGTCTGATGGTGGCCTGAGGGTCATAGGGTGTGGTTCTGACCCCGGCTCGGTAACAAATGTGCAGGGAGGGACCTTTCAAGGCCTTTTTCCTTCTCTGGCTCTTGTTGTACTGTCTGTACAAGGCCAGGGTTGGAGGGCCTGAGTCCTCAGCCCCTTCCCACTCTGATATTTGCTCTCGCTGTGAAACATTGGCTCCTCCAGGACAGGGCTTCCTTATCATCCAGCCCTCAGAAACCAGCATGAAATTGACATAGCTATTTCAAAATAGTTCAACAAAGAGCATCTTTTAAAAAAAAATTAATTATTTATTTATTTTTAAAGTAATCTGTGCCCAACATGGGGCTCAAACACACGACTCTGAGATCAAGAGTCTCATGCTCTTCTGAGTGAGCCAGCTGGGTGCCCCTCAACAAAGAGCATCTTAATTCTAAAGGCCTGGATTTTTTAGGGGTGCCCGAGGAGTCAAGTGCCCACTCCTGCCACTCTGCCAGTCCTAGATGCTAGGTACCCACCCCAATGACAGGTGCCCCCTCTAATGAAGGGGGGTCTTCAAGAGGGGTGAGGTCATGGAAGCAGGTCAGGGAATATGACTCCTCTGAGAGTCTAGAATTTCTGGACATTGAACCCCAAGGACATTCTACTCTCCCTGCACTTGACCCACTATGTGAGAAGACAAGGTTTAGGAAAATCAGACGTGTTTCTGTGTTACTTGAGTGTTTACTCAGGGGGCAGGCTTTGGCTGAACACTTCCTATACATTGTTTTGTTTGACCTTGAGCCCTATAAGATAGATATTGTGATCCTCATTCTACAGAGGAGGAAGTTGAGACACAGAGCTAAAGTGACTTGTCCAGACTCTTAACTATAGGAAACACACTGAGGGTTGCTGAAAGGGAGGTGGGTGGGGGATGGGGTAACTGGGTGATGGGCTTTAAGGAGGGCACGTGATGTGATGAGCACTGGGTGTGTTATATGCAACTGATGAATTATTGAACACTACATCTGAAACTAATGATGTACTCTATGTTGGCTAATTGAATCTAAATTAAAAAAAATAAAGTGACTTGTCCAAGGTTATACATCTAGAAAGACCAGCATTGTACCCAGCACCCTACTGCTACACTAATGTCTCTCCTAATAATAGCAATACAAAATAATCAAAGTTGAGGAAGTTCAGTAAGCATTGGAAGTCACTGAACTTGAGGATTAAACAAATGGCTATAAATCCTAGTTCTTCCATTTATTGGCTTGGTGACCTTGGGCAAGCCATTTGACTTCTTTAAGTGACAGTATACTGACCTATGTGGAGAGGATCACTCCCACTTTGCAGTAGAAGGACAAAAAAAAAAAAAAGATAACGTACACGAAGTGGTCAGCATTGAAGCCTGGCGTAAAAGTGCTCCATAAATGTTAGTCACTAATATGATATTATCACTACTCTATTACTACCATCTTCCCTCCAGAGTGACTGCAAATTTCAAGGGAGATAATGATAGTGAAAGTTCTGTGTTCTGCACCTGTCAGTGGTCCCCTTTATTACAATTACAGCAATTTAAGGGAAAGAGTTATTTAGGAAGTTTTGGCCCCATTCCTCCCCCAAATGGCTCACATTCTTTGCTCTCTGGCCAACACTGATGACGAGTGAGGGTTTGACTTGGTGCCCACTCTGAATGACGTCCTTCAGTAGATCTCCAAGAACTGCAGCAAATGCTTTTCTGAGCTTATTTTTAGCATCTTCTAGAAGGACTCTGAAGCAGGATTTCAACATTTAGCCTCATTGTTTGGAGAAGGTGCTTTGCAATTAATGGAGTTTGTGACTTAGGACTTTCTCTCTCTTACTATCCTAATTGAGATACCATGGAGGCAGATCAATGATGTGGCTGGCAGACATATGCCCAGATCCAAGTGAATTCTGTTGCTGGTTATTCCTGATTGAAGTGCTATGTGTTCGTTGAAAATAAAAATTTGGAAAATGCGGGAGCACCTGGTTGGCTAAGTCAGTAGAGCATGCGACTCTTGATCTCAGGGTCGGGAGTTTGAGCCCCACATTGGATGTAGAGAATACTTAAAAATAAAATCTTAAGGGGCACCCTGGTGGCACAGTTGACCAAGCATCCGACTCCTAGTTCTAGCTCAGGTCATGATCTCAGGGGCATGAGATTCAGCCCCATATCAGGCTCCACACTGAGTGCAGAGTCTGGTTGAGATTCTCTCCACCTCTGCCCCTGCCCCCCGTCAAATAAATAAATATTTTTTAAAAATAAGATCTTACAAAAATTTGGAAAATGCAAAAACAATATGAGGATAAAATCTTACCCACAATGCAATCATTCAGAGACTAAGATTATTCCTATATTGGTGTATTTCCTTTTGGTCTTTTATACATATATTCTTTTACATAATTTGGATCATAGTATAAATAGTTCCCTATTTAAAAAAAATTTTTTTTAAAGTAGGCTCCACACTATGTGGGCTTGAACTCAGGACCCTGAGATCAAAATCTGAGCTGAGATGGAGTCGGACCCTTAACTGACTGAGCCACCTGGGCACCCCATCCCCTACTTTTTATAAGACTATTTTTAGAGCAGTTTTAGGTTCATAGCAAAATTGAGAGGAAGATACAGAAATTTCCCATATACCCTCTGCCCCCAAACGTGCACAGCCTCCCCTACTATCAACATCCTCCACCAGAGTGGTACATTTGTTACAATGAACTAACCTACATTGACACATCGTAGTCATCCTACATCAGTAGCTTACATTGTGGTTCATTCTTGCTGTTACATTTTATGAGTTTAGACAAATGTCTAATGACATGTATCCATCTTTATAATATATAATACTGTCTCCATAGTTTTGCCCTTTTCAGAATGTCATAGAGCTGGAATCGTACAGTATGCTGCCCTCTCAGATTTGCTTCTTTCACTAGGCAATATGCATTTACATTTCCTTCATATCTTTTCATGGCTTGATAGCTCATTTTTTTTCTAGTGCTGAATAATATTCTGTTGTCTGGATATACCACAGTTTATCCATTCACCTACTGAAGGACATCATGCCTGCTTCCAAGTTTTGGCAATTATGAACAAAGCTTGCTATAAAGATCTGTCCGCAGGCTTTTGTCTGGACATATGTTTTCAGTTCCTTCGGGTAAATACCAAGGAGCACAATTGCTGGATCATTTGTAAGAATATGTTTCATTTCATAAGAAACCACCAAACTGTCTTCTGAAGTGGCTGAACCATTTTGCATTCCCATCAGTAACGAATGAGAGTTCCTGTTGCTCCACACCCTCACCAGCATTTGGTGTTGTCAATGTCCAGGTTTTGGCCATTCTAAGAGGTGTGTACTGGTAGGCTATTTTTTTCACTATTTTATATTGTAAGAATTTCTTTCATGCGTATCATTTTTTAAATAGATGTATAGTGGCCCAAGTAGGGAGGTCATACAGCACAAAATACTTAACTTGTCCCTTACTGTTACCTGTTCAGATTTTTCTAATTTTCACTATTATCAATAACACTCTGATGAACATTTTTTTTGTATGTAAATATTTACATCTGATTATTTATTTCCCTTGGCTATATTCTTTTTTTTTTTTTTTGAGTTAAATCATCAGTTATTTATTATCACCCAGACAAATAAGAAAAACAATTGCTTGGTAGATTTCAAGTATTCACAGTTTTTTATTTATTTTATTTTATTTTATTTTATTTTATTTTATTTTATTTTATTATGTTCAGTTAGCCACCGTATAGTACATCATTAGTTTTTGAAGTAGTGTTCAATGATTCACTAGTTGCGTATAACACCCAATGCTCAGCACAACAAAAAAAGATTTTATTTATTTGACAGAGAGAGAGAGAGAGCACAAGCAGGGGGAGTGGCAGGCAGAGGGAAAGGGAGATGCAGGCTCCCCGCTGAGCAGGGAGCCTGATTAGGGGCTCTCCATCCCAGGACCCTGGGATCATGACCTGAGCCGAAGGCAGACGCTTAACTGACTGAGCCACCCAGGTGTCTCTCCCTTAGATATATTCTTAAAAGCGGAAATAATTAGTCAAAGAGTACAGACACTTTTTAAGATTTCCTGGAAAAGTTCTATTACTTTACATTCTTATCAACAGACTGAGGCACTCCCTCATTAGCAAATATTATCAGTTTTTAAAAATTCTTGCCAACTCAGCTTAAAAAAAAAGTAACTCATTGTGTCAATTTGCAAATCTTTGATTACTTAAGTTGAATATACAGCATTTCATGTTTTTTAGCCATTTTTACTTCCCTCTGTGAGTTTTCTGTTAGTGTCCTTTGCCGGGCAGACTGTTAATAGTGGCCCCAATAATCCTAAAGTTGTCTGCAGATGATGCCAAATCTTGCATTTAGCCACATCTGATAGGAGGCCAGGCTCCGGCAGGATTAGAAATTGTCCATGTCAGCATTGCTGTTTCAATGAAACCAGAAAGGGGAAAGTTTCCATGTTTTATTGGAATCTGGGAGATGAAGTTATTTTGCTGAGCTGCATCTATTATTTTATTATGCCTTCTCTTCTTTTCATACTCCCAAAGATTCTCTTTTCTTAAATTCTGCTCCTATAGGAGGGTAAAATTTCATGTGTATGTGTCCTTTTTTTCAGTATGTGTTCATCTTACTATGTGCGACACATAGTGGCCCCAGCAGGGGATGGAGGAGTGTCAAGAAGAGTCTGGGCTTTGGAGCTGGGTAGATCTTGGGCAAATCCCTTCATCTCTCAGAGGCTCAGCTTCCTGTTCTTTCAAGTATGAGGACAGCCCTATCTTTGGGGAATAAATATGTTATGAATGCAAAACTCCTAGGACAGTGTTTGCCACTTGGTAAGACTCCATTTAGTTCAACAAATAGTTCCTTTTTTTTTTTTTTAAGCTTTATTTATTTATTTGAGAGAGAAAGAGAGAGAGAGCGTGTAGGGCAGGGGGTGAGCAGAGGGAGAGGGAGAGAGAGATGCGGGGCTCTATCCTACGACCCCGAGACCACGACCTGAGCCGAAACCAAGAGTTGGCTTGCCCAACCCACTGTACCACCCAGGTGGCCCTCCACCAACAATCCTTGAGCCACTCCTGTGTATATGACATCATGCTGGGTGCGGAGTATACAAAGAGGAATCAGATGGGGCACTTTACAACATCTCCATTGCCTACAGGAGAAAGTTCAGGCAGCTCATCTGCTCTGACAAGGTCCTCTCTGGCCCCAGCTGTTCTGTGGCCCCTCATTATTAAGTCTAGTGGCCCCGTGTGTCATGGGCGGGTTGTCAGCTCTCCTTAGAGCCCTGGGTCTTAGCCACAGTTCTAGAGCAACAGGAAAAGTGCCACATAGAGTTACAGCTATAATTGTCTCCCCTCTTTTCTTCTTAACATTATATCATAAGCATTTTCCCTTTACAGCGTAATTGTTAAGGGAACTACTGGAGCTGGTGAGCCTCAGTTTGATTTCTGACTCTATCACTTGCTAAGTGACCTTGGGCAAGTGGCTTAACCTCTCTGTGCCCTAGTTTCCTTATCTATAAAATAAGGATAATAATAGTGCCTACTTCCTGGGGTTCTTTTTTGGATTAAACAAAATATTTTATGTGTAGCTTTTAGTGTAAAGTCTAGCACACAGTAAGAGCTCAATGATCTATTTTGAATATTTAACTATATTGTCTTCAGAGCCACCCTTACAATGACTTTATATGATTAAATTGAACAGACGTAATAATACCTTTGTCTGATACTGGATATTTAAGGTGTTCCTGATTTTTAAAATTTTTTTATTCATTTGAGAGAGAGCGAGCAAGGGAAAGAGAAAGAGAGAGAGAGAGAGAGAGAGAGAGAGAGAACATGAGGGGGGAGGGGCAGAGGGAGAAGGAGAAAAAGACTCCGCTGAGCAGGGAGCTGGACCCAGGCTGGATCCCACGACCCTGGGGATCATGACCTGAGCTGAAGGCAGACGCTTAACCAACTGAACCACCCACACGCCCCTGGTGTTTCTGATTTTTAAACACAAAATATTATTCCTAAGAAATGGAAAAAAATGTTATGGTTTAGAGATAGAGGCAGAGCAAAAATATTAAAGAATTAAATGGTGAATGAATTGACATTTATACACTTAAATTATCTTTCAAAATAATTCAACATTTTCTAGATATATTACAGGGTAATTAACCTATTTTAGAAGCCCTGGGCATATCCCTGTCAGGGAGAGGCAGAGTGCTGGCCTGGATCACTTTGGTAAGGACTTCTAGTCTTTCTCTGTGATTCTCCAGACCAAGAAGCTGCATCGGCTTTTCTCCCCTCCTGCCAGAGAATCTCTGATCTAGCACGTCTTAGGACCAGCCCAGCATTTTTCAGCTATCACTTGCGGATAGCTGGTAGGGCAACTGTCAGGCCATGTCACCTGATGGGGAAGCTATGGGGAAGCTATGACACAGAGGATTTTGTTGTGATCCTTCAGCCTCCAAGGCTCAAAGTTAGCGTTGCTATAATGGAAAAACAAACTTACACAGGTCGAGCACACCAGGCTCTGTGAAAACATTCTCTTCAATCCTCAGCTCAAATAAGTGAGACAGAATTTATTGACCCCACTTTATAGATGAGAAAACTGAGACTCAGAGAGGTAAAAGATTTCCTCCAAGGTCATACATCTGGCTAAGTCATGAGCCAGATCTGTCTGACTCTAAAGTTATGAGCTCTTTCCATGGCACCACAGGATCTCTTTTCAATTTAATTCAATTTTATCAGCATGGATTAGTGCTCACACGTTATTACCCCTGCTAGGCACTAAGAACAAAGAGAACAGCCTAATGGGAGAGACAAACACATTAAATTGCAAGTTCTAGTATTAAGGCTGATGCATGCCTGTGAGAAGTAAAAAGCCGGGTGGGCAGTTCCATTTATCCTGTTGTATATATTTCTGAAAGCCATTCTTAATCCTTTTAGGAGAGACAGGGGAGAGATAGATTGATAGATTGGGACTATAATCAATGAATAAACCCCAGGGCCATGGGCAAATGGGAAGGGAGTGTTTAATTCCCACTCAGAGATCCAGGGAAGTTTCTTAGAGGATATGGTATTCTGGTTGGGGTTTGAAAGGCTAGGAAGAATCAGCAGGAGAACATGGGGAAGGGGCTGACCTGTCCACCTCCTTCCCCAAAAGAAGTAAAAACAGAATCTTGATTTCCACTTGCTAAATGTTGGTCTGAAACCAGAACACCTACACACACCCCTCTCATTTTGCAGTCCTCTTCCACACGTAGACACACCTACCAACACACACCTATATATGCTCACAAATAAAAAGAAACAAACCCTGCAGACAATACACATAAAACATACACCAGTACATGTGCAGATACTTAAAACACACAATACACAAAAATAGACACTAGCTCTCATAAACTCACACAAATACATATCATACTTACACACACAGACTCACAAAGATGTTTATGCTCTCATCCACAAGCGTGTACACATCCTCTCCCCACCTACTACTCAGGCAGGTGAATAAATGCATTTTTAAATTAACATATACCCAAGTTCACATACAAATCTCATCCTGCCTTTCTGGTTGGAGGCCAGTGACTAATGGGAAACCATGCACAAAGGCAAGCATCACGTAGGAGAGGCCAGGAATGGGTTGGCGTCGGGGCTGGGATTAAGCCCTGTCAGATGACAAACCCGTCCCGCCTGGCTCTCCCTAGAAGCTGCAGCGCCTGAGCAGGCTCTGGATCCTGGGCAGATGGTGCGAGGCTGCGCGTCGGAATTCCAGCTTTATACGGGGTTTGGTGTCACGGGGGGCCAAGCTCTGCTATCAGACCCACCCCAGTCCCTGCAGTAGGCAGGAGGCTGGGGACACTTCAGGGCTGTGGCGTGGGGCTTGTCCGAACCCAGTACACTGCGAGTAGTTAGCATTAAGGAGGGTTTACTGCGGGCCGGGGACTGGGTTAAGCTCTTTCAGTACATGACTGAATTCTCACATCATCTCTGTGACAGGAGGTGTGGGGGTGTTCCGTGTCTATCATGCCCATTTTAGAGGTGAGAAAACTGCGCTCAGGCCACAAAACCACTCAGCAGGAAACAGGACGCTGAGGTTCCAACCCCGTCGGAGCCTATTCTCCTCTGGGGATGGGCTGGGGGTGCGGGGTCAGAGTAAAGTGTGCACGTGATTCTGTCTCCACTATACAGGAAGCTTGCACCTTCGGCTCCGGGCGGGTCTCTAGTTCTCCCGTCCTGCCCGGCACAGCGCCGGGGCCTACAGCAGGTGTCTGGTCCGGGCGTGGGTCTTGGCTCAGTGGGGCCTTCAGCATGGGCCTCAGTTTCCCCATCCCTGAAATGGGAATGGCAGCGCAGACCTCGCAGGGCCGAGGCCAGGCTTTCTCGGGCAGCACAAGCAATGCTGAGCTCTACATGCTCGCTGCTGCCGCCCTCGCCCATTGCGGGGGTTCCAGCCCAGTCTCCACCCGAGCCCGGGTGCGGCGCCGGCGCCCCATTGTTCAAGAGGGCGGGGAAGCTCCCGAGAGCGGATTCCCCGCCCCGGGTCGCGCTAGCCGCCCAGTGGAGCAGACGACTTGGCCCGGCGTTTGCCGCGCGGGGCGCGTCCTTTGTCTGCTCCGCGTCGCCCGATGCCCGCGGCCCGCGCCCCACTCCTTGGGCAGACAAAGCCGGAGCTGCCGCGAGCCCGAAGGGCTGGAGAGGGGCTCCTACCACCCTCCTCCCGCCTTAACACCGCCCCCTCCCCTCGACGCCCTCTGATTGGTCCGCGGAGCTACAGAGAGGCCGGGAAGCGGGCGGGTCACGTGGGCCAGCGTGGCCTTCTATTGGTCGGGCGAGGCTGCCAATCGGGGAGGGCGGGCTGTCCGCGCTCTGCCCGGTCGCTCCCTCCGCGCTGGGGCCCGCCCGCGGGGCCGGCCGCCTGTCAGAGGGAGGTGGCGATGGTGCGCCCGGTGGCGGTGGCGGCTGCGGCGGCTTCCCTGGTCCGAGTGCAGGGAGGAGAAGATGACTGACCGACCGACTGAATGACTGAATGAATGAATGGCGGAGCCGAGCGCGCCATGAGGAGCCTGCCGAGCCTGGGCGCCCTCGCCCTGTTGTGCTGCGCCGCCGCCGCCGCCGCCGCCTCAACAACCTCGGCGGGGAATGTCACCGGTGGCGGCGGGGCCGCGGGGCAGGTGGACGCGTCTCCGGGCCCGGGGCTAGGGGGCGAGCCCAGTCGCCCTTTCTCTAAGGTGACGACTCCCACGGCCCAGGCCCCGAGGACCGGAGCGCCGCGCACTACTGTCCACCAGCCCCTGGCTGCGTCCTCGTCAGCCCAATCCCCGGAGACCACCCCTCCTCGGGCGACGGCCGGACCCGCCGCGACCACCTTCCAGGCGCCGCTCGGCCCCTCGCCGACCGCCCCTCCGGCGGTGGACCGTACTCCGACCACCCCTCGCGCGACAACCAGACCCGCGCCGACCACCCTCTCGACGAGCACTGGCCCGGCGCCGACCACCCCCGTTGCGACCACCATCCCGGCGCCCACCACTCGGCTGAGCCCGACCCCCGAGCTCCCCGGCGGCAGCAGCGTCCCGCCCACCCCACCTGCCACCGAGGCCCCCTCGCCCCCTCCCCCAGGTGAGTCCCCGCGCCCCTCGCCGGCTGCACGCAGCCCCGCGGCTGCCTCCAGGGTTGGGCTAGTGCCCGGAATTGATCATTCTTCGCCCCAAAGTTTCCCCGGATTTCGACTCCCAAGGGGGAGGTCCGAGCTCCAGCTCGCCCGCACCCCCTTCCCCAATCTGGAAAGTCTTTTGTCCCCCCTGGGCTGGGCTTCCCCGGGAGGGGTGCGGCTGCGGTGTGGAAGGCATCGTATCTCTTTCCAAACGGGGCTTTCTGGCCTTTGTCAGAGACCCTGAATGGGCGCAAACTTTTGGGTTCGGTTCGTTCACCCTGCCTCTCCGCCTGGGTTATTTCGGGAAGTTTGAAAGCCAGAACAGTACCTCCTTCAACCAATGGGTCAAAAACTGAGTATAAGGGATTCCTTCCAAAGCTTCCGTCTGTGTGTGTATGTATAATGTGCATATAGATATAATGTGCATTATATATGTATATATAAGATGTGCATGTGACAGGTGGAAGAGATAGTGAGGATTTTGTTTACCACTGTAGGACAGACCAGCCGAGGAAAAAAAAAAAAAAGACATTGTAATCCATGTTTTCCCTGCAAATAAGTGAATTCAGTAGGTCATTTGGGACAGGTGTGTATCTAGGTTGAGCATGCCTACAAATTAGGTTAAATCCCTTCCTTGCACCATTTTTTTTCTTTCTCACTTACAAGGTCAATATGTTTGGACAAATATACAATTTAAGCAGGGATGCCCATTTTTTCCCCCTTAAGTTAGAATGTTCAGTTTGGAGGATGCTGATAAATGCCAGTATCTGTTTTGAGTCCACATAGAAAATAGGCTCTTCTTCCTGCTGATTGAAGTCTTCAAGCAAAGTTAAAGACAACTCCTATTCTTGTCTCCTTTTAATCTAAAGTGGGCCTGGAACTAAAATAAAAACTACCTTGTCAAGACATTAGACAAGAGTTTCTGAATTCCTTTGCCAAAGTTGGGCTGGAGATTTGTCCAAACTATTCGCCAAGCTGTACTTACATTAATGGATCTCTGACCTAATTGTTAGGCTCAGTGATTTGCTGTAGAGTCAGGTATGGACTTTGGACTATAATTGAATTTGTAGAGAGTTTTCCCACATGATTATGAGTCTTAATACAGTTTTGAATCTTGGGTTGGAGCATGGCATTAACATCAGTAGGAATGCAGATTATTCCAACCGTAAAAAGCTAAGTTTGCATCTCTTCTAGCTTGAAGGAGTGTATTAACTAGCTGGATTTTGACTGTAACCTTTTTTGGCTTTGGTATAGAAAGATTGTCATATTACTAAGAGACAGGAAGCATAGTGGTTGAGAGTATGGACTCTGGAGTCCATTCTTAGGTTTGAATCCTAGCTCTGCCCCTTATTAACCCTGTAATCTTGAGCAGGTCACTTAACCTCTCTTCAACTGTGAAATGAAGATAATAATAGTACTTACTTCATAGGATTGCTGTGAAGATTAACTAAGTTAATACATTTATGGTGCTTAGAACAGTTCCTGGTCCAGAATAAGCACTTTGTGTGTGTTAGTTATCCTTATGACTACAATTTTTTTTGAGAAACCTAGTAGTAATGTGATGATTTCTTAGTTGTTGTTGTTGTAGTAAAATATAATAGAAAAAGGATGAATTAAATTTTTCAGAGTTTGAAGCACACAGTAGCATTTAAGTAGTAGCAAGATCACTCATTTTGAATGGTTAGTATATGATAAATAAGTCCATGTAATTGATATTATTTTAACTTTATTATTTTTGTATTGTTATTTTTAAATCACAAAATTAACCTTTACTTCCAAAAAAATACAAACAACCAGAAGTCTACAAAGGAAAAAGTGAAAGTCACTCCTTTACTGCTTCCTAGTTCCAGTCAGTCCCTAGAGGTTACTACTGTTAACAGTTTGATCTCTTTTCAGACATTTTTCTGGACATATATGAACATACATACACAGACGGGTTTTAAAAATAGTTTTTAAAACTCAAAATACTTCTACACATACTGTTTTACAGCTTGCTGTATTCACTTAACTATATATTGGGAATTTTTTTTTCCATGTCCATACTTAAGATCTACCTTATTCTTCTTTTAACAGTTGCATTTTTTGGTATAAGAGTAATATAATTTTTTAAACCAATTCCTTATTTATGGACATTTAGATTGCTTCTGGGATTCAGTTTAAAAAGCACAGAGAAGAATGTGTTCTTGTTAAGCCCATCATGGACATATTCTCCAATACTTCAGCTGGAGTTTCAAAGAACCCAATTTCAAGTGAAGTAAAGCTGAATTGATTAATATGTGACATCTGAACTGTTCAAGGCTTTAGTAACTTCCATGAACTAACATATACCTATGTCTATCATGGTCTTTGGGTGACAAAAGTTTTAGAAGGCTGTCCAACTTTGGTAGCTCTTCTGTGTCTTAAATTTAACACAGTTCTTACTTTTTTTGTGTGAATTCACTATGGATTGCCTATGTCTAGTTCTTAGCAGCTGAACTGAATTTTGTGGGCCTGTTGATACGTAGTTTTGGCTTTACAGTGTGATATAATCAAGGATGGCCTTTTTATCTGAGCATGTGTTCTAGTCTACTTCAAGCAGTACACACAACTCTGACAGAAGGAAAGCTTCTAGCTGATCTTGAGAGACCTAGTTTGACTTGCAGAGTTGGATTCTCTGGCATTTGGGAAGATGGTTGTACTGGGTATTATATTTTAATGTTCCTGTAAGGACTGAATGCCATTGATAATATGTGATTAGATGGGTCTTCTAGCTGCTCTTTGATTTAATAAGAATTTCTTTCATAGAGGTCTAGCTGAGAGCTCTTGCCTGCCCCTCAATTAGGGCCCTCTTTTGTTTATAAGGACACTGATCTGCAAACTGAAACTAATTGCCCAGCAAACAGGCACTTTCCTCCCCCAGACTTGGCAAAACATTTGGCTGATTGGTTGGCTGGGTAGGCCATTTTAAGAAGAGTTAAGGAAGAGGCTGTGATGCCAGAGGATGGTGGTTACCGGCAGTAAGAGACTAAGGTGATGACAAGGGTTCGATTTTTTAAACTATGGACCTTTAGGGCTAGATAGGACTTTAGAAGCCACTACCTCCTAGCGTGGCTCTACATTTTAAGAAATACTTCCAAGAGTTAGCTGAAATCTTTCTCTCTGTTGTTAACACCTACTGGTTCTGGTTCTGCCCTTCAGAGCCATGTGGAACAAGTCTGCTCTCTCTGTGCCATGATAATTCTTCAGAGGCTTGGGGATAGTGATCGTGTTCCCTCTGAGTCTGGACTAAATAACTTTAGCTCCCTCAACTGTTCTTTATGTGACATGGTTTCACATTCCCTCACTGTCCTCTTCTGGACTTTTTCAGTCTTTCTGCGTCTCTCCCAAAGCGTGGAGCACAGAGCTCAACATAATACTCCAGATATGCTCTAACTAGCTTGCGGTAGAGAGGGCAGTTACCTCGTTCCTTCTGGATGCTATGCTACTGTTGATGTAGTTAGTTCCTAATCACAGTAGTGTTTTTGGCAGCCACATTATGTTGTTGACTCATTGAGTCCATTAAGATAGCTAAGCCGTTTTTTAAAAAAAAACAAAACATGTACTAGATGAGTGTTTCTTCATTCCGGACTGGGAAATTCTTGTTATTTTCTAAAGTATGAACTGAGACATTTGATGTATTGTGTTAGATTCAAGCCATCCTTTTAGATCCCAAGTCTGTTAGCATACCGCACCCAGTTTATTCACATGCACCTACAGGGTGTTCCTATAGACAGAGTCTAAGGACAAGTTAGAGCAGGTTATTCTTACCTCATAGAGGAGAGTAAATTTATGGATGATAAAATAATTTGGAAGGGAAGGAGTAATAGTTTAGTTCTCAAGGGTCTCTTCTAGCTTAAAAGTTCTGTGATGATTTGGTATGCATGATTCAGGGCACATTAATGCCCCCAAAGAGACTTAATCATTTATTTATGATCTAAATTAAGAGAATAGGCTTTGTTTAAGCAAACCTTAGAATTTAGAGCTTGAAAATTCTGACTAGTATAACATGTAAATAAAATATCGTGAATGGATTTTGTTTGAAAGGAACATTCTGGGAATGCAGGGCCCTTCTAACTGTACCAGGTAATGTTTTCTTTTTTCCTTTTTTTTTTTTAATTTTATTTTATTATGTTATGTTAATCACCATACATTACATCATTAGTTTTTAATGTAGTGTTCCATGATTCATTGTTTGCATATAACACCCAGTGCTCCATGCAGTACGTGCCCTCTTTAATACCCATCACTCAGGCTAACCCATCCCCCCGCCCCCTCCCCTCTAGAACCCTCCATTTCTCAGAGTCCATAGTCTCTCATGGTTCGTCTCCCCCTCTGATTTCTCCCCCTTCATTTTTCCCTTCCTACTATATATTTTTTTTTAACATATAATGTATTATTTGTTTCAGAGGTACAGATCTGTAATTCAACAGTCTTGCACACTTCACAGTGCTCACCATAGCACATACCCTCCCCAATGTCTATCACCCAGCCACCCCTCCCTCCCACCCCCCACCACTCCAGCAACCCTCAGTTTATTTCCTGAGATTAAGAATTCCTCATACCAGGTAATGTTTTCTTCATCCTAAAATTCTCTGCTCTAGGTACAGAGTGTTATTTGCTTGTGGTTATTTAAGAAGATATCATTTGTTTTAGGGACATAGAAGTTGTTCAGGCTCCAGAGATAAGGTAGGTCCACTATCTTTTATCCAAAACCTGTGGGGCTGGATGTGTTCAGAATTTAAGTTTTTTTTCTGGATTTTAGGAAGTTAATAAATATAGCCCAATGAAGTCTGGGGCAGCATCCTATGATCAAATACATGAAGATATTTGCAGCAAAATGCATGTATATTTACAGTGAGTGGGATAAATAAAGACTGTAAATAGCCTTGCATATGTTTGGGTCAGGTTTTGCTGTCAAATGAGTTACAGAAAGAATTTTGGTTTTTGGATCTCCTGGTACTTGGCATCAGGTCTGAGGGCTTATGGACCACTGTAACAGTAATTGCAAACACATATTGTACTTACTATGTTCCAGGCAGTGTTCTGAGCACCTTACATATATCAACTTATTTAATCTTCACAACAGTTAGGTACAATTGAGTTAGATACTATTATTATCCTCATCTTACAGATAAGGAAACTGGGGCTCACAGAAGCCCAGCTATGGCAGAACCTAGATTCAAACTTAATCATTCTGATTCCAGAATTCATATTATTGGCATTTAAGGAAATAGTTACATAGAAGAGAAGAGAAGGCAACCATTTTGCTAAAAATTATTGGTCCTTGGATACTAATCTGAGAAAATTTCTACTGTTCTACTGAGTGAAGTTACTCCCTTTACTCTATTGTATGCTATTCATTCACCTCTTTGAATTTTCTGTTTTACAGTGTTTTACAACTGTGGTTTTAAATTGTAGTTTTAATTCTTCCTTTGATTAGATTTTAATATGGTCTGTGATAAAGAAGTTTATAGTCTTTTTAGGGCCAGGCCCAGGGACTTCTCAAATTTACTGTATCTTATTCCTGGCCTAAGTGCCTAGCTTTATGTAGAAATTCCTTAGTCTGATTTGTTTTTGGAATAGCATAGTTAAACTCCATAACATTAGTTTCAAATCTTCTGAATTATGACCCCAGGAAGCCTTCTGGCTAATTGAAAATTTACACATTGAAATAATCTGACTAGGTCTTTTTATCTTGATTTTTTTTTTAAAGACCCATTAAATTAAAGTGTGCATTACTTTTCATCTCAACATTTCTAAACATGTATATATTAACTTCCAGACGTCCTGGCACCCTTATAAAAAGAATGGAAAAAAAGTATCACAGTACTGTTTTTACTGATGGGTAAATTATGGGTAGATCAGAAGAGAATAGAAATATAAGATCTTGTTTAGCTGAAAGACAGTGTTAGATGATATTTTTAGTTATAAAGAGCTTTAATTCATGCTTTTTGCCTTGATCTTCATTTTTGTTTATTTACCGTAGATGTGATATAAAAATCTTTATTACTAATATTGAGATTATGTTACAGGCACTTCTTCTGTGGTCACTGTCTCTCTTGAGGTACATATTTTGGTTTATCTGTTTTTCACTGGAAACAACTACCCAGACTACACTAGTAACTTTGAAGGGAGATTTTTGAAAATTGTGATGAAAAAGATAATGTTTGGACACATACGTGTTTGGATCACAGTAAAGGTTTATTCAAAAAAATTATCCTTGTAGATGTCTCTTCTAAGTACATGTGATAAATTTGTGTCAAAATAATCCCTCTGGTAATGCTACTACTGTTTCACAGATAAGCATTATTGTCAAAAAAACCTTTCCCCATTATTTTTTCTTCATTAAGAAAAAAACAAAACAAAACCTGTCCTCTGTTCTCCTTGCTCATTTTTTCACTTTTTTTTATTTTTATTTTTTTCACTTTAAATTCCTCTATATGTCCCTCTCACTCTTGTCTTTTATTCTTAGCCCCATCCATTCTTTCATGTTCTTTAAGGAATCAAATTATCCTCTCTATTTAACAATTTACCACTTTGTCCTCCTTCAGTGCCTCCTCAAAGCCCAATTCTTCCAAGAAGTCTTTCTGGAGGAACAAAAGATGTCCTTGAAGATGGCCTGGTAACAGGGTGCAAAGGGTTGAACACTTTGCACTCTGAACAAAACCTGTCTGTCTTTCTCTGCGACTTTGACTTTTTTCCTATGGATTTGTTCTTAGTCTATTTAATTTAGATTATTAAGCCCGTTTGAGAAGAAAGTGTCATAATTTATATAGTATTCAGGACATGGTATTAATTCTCTCTTTATGAAAATAATGAGAGAAAAGTTTTTTCTTTTTGCTCTGGGCTCTTTTTTTATTGCCCAGATTTTGTCTGCCTGTCTTTCTTTCTTTCTTTCTTTCTTTCTTTCTTTCTTTCTTTCTTTCT